>NC_058133.1:171175197-171278313 GCF_016433145.1 Gracilinanus agilis
GGGGGGGGGGAGTGGGGCAGGGATTACAAAAAAGGAGGGAAAGGGGGGGGGGAATTTAATAGACCCTAAAGAAAAATAAGAAAGGAATGAGAAGGGAGGAGGTGGTAAGGAAAGTAAAATAAGGGTGGAGATTAGGGGGACTAATTAAAAGCAAAATACTGGTGTAGACAGAAATAATGAAAAAGAAAGGTCAGGACTAGGGGAGGAAATAAAAATGATGGGGAATACAGAGATAGTAATCATAATTCTGAATGTGAAAGGGATGAACTCACCCATAAAATGGAAGCAAATAGAGTCGATTAGGAAACTAAAATCCTACCATATGTTGTCTACAAGACACACACAGGGTAAAGGTAAAAGGCTGGATCAAAATCTGTTGGGCATCAACTGAGGGGGAAAAAAGACAGGAGTCTCAATCAAGATATCTGACAAAGCCAAAATAAAAGTAGATCTGATTAAAAGAGATGGGGAAGGGGGCAGCTGGGTAGCTCAGTGGATAGAGATGGGAGGTCCTAGGTTCAAATCTGGCCTCAGACACTTCCCAGCTGTGTGACCCTGGGCAAGTCACTTGGCCCCCATTGCCCACCCTTACCACTCTTTCACCTAGCAGCCAAAACACAGAAGTTAAGGGTTTAAAAAAAAAAAGAGATGGGGAAGTTAATTACGTCCTGATAAAAGGTAGAATAGACAATAAGGAAATATCAATACTTGACATGTATGCATCAAATGATAAAGCATTCAGATTTTCAAAGGAGAAACTATTGGAGCTTAAGGAGGAAATAGATAGCAAAACTGTACTAGTGGGAGACCTGAACCTTTTTCTATCAGATCTAGATAAATCAAACCAAAAATAAATAAGAAAGAGGTAAGAGGTGTAAATGAAATCTTAGAAAAATTAGAGTTAATAGCTATATGGAGAAAAATAAATAGGGACAAAAAGGAATACACCTTTTCAGCAGCACATGGTACATTCACAAAGATTGACCATGTACTAGAGCATAAAAAGAATGCAAACAAATGCAAAAAAGCAGAAATAATAAATGTAAACTTTTCGGGTCATAATGCAATAAAAATAATCATTAGTAAAGGTACATGGAGAGGCAAATCAAAAATTAATTGGAAATTAAATAATATGATTCTCCAAAATTGGTTGGTTAAAGAACAAATCATAGAAACAATAATTTCATTGACAAGACACCATATCAAAATCTATGAGATGCAACCAAAGCAGTACTGGGGTTGGGGGGGGGGGGTGTCCCTGAGTGCATATATTAACAAATCAGAGAGGGAAGAGGTCAATGAATTGGGCATGGCATGCAAGTTAAAAAACTAGAAAGAGAACAAATTAAAAATCCCCAGATAAAAACTAAATTAGAAATCCTAAAAATTAAAGGAGAAATTAATAAAATTGAAAGTGAAAGAACTATTGAATGAATAAATAAGACTAGAAACTGGTACTTTGAAAAAACAAATAAAATAAAGTAATTATTAACCTAATTTTTAAAAAAAGGAAAGAAAACCAAATTAACAGTATCAAAGATGAAAAGGGCAACCTCATCTCTAATGAAGAGGAAATTAAGGTAATTATTAAGAACTATTTTGCCCAATTACATGGCAATAAATATGGCAATTTAGGTGATATGGATGAATATTTACAAAAGCATAAATTTCCTAGATTAACAGAAGAAGAAATAGAATACTTAAATAATCCTATATCAGAAAAAGAAATTGAATAAGCCATCAAAGAACTCCCTAAGATAAAATCCCCAGGGCCAGATGGATTCACAAGTGAATTCTATCAAACATTTAAAGAACAACTAATCCCAATACTATACAAACTATTTGACATAATAAGCAAAGGAGGAGTTCTACCAAATTCCTCTTATGACACAAATATGGTACTGATTCCAAAGCCAGGCAGATCAAAAACAGAGAAAGAAAACTACAGACCAATCTCCTTAATGAACATTGATGCAAAAAAATCTTAAATAGAATACTAGCAGAAAGACTCCAGCAAGTAATCACTTGATTCATTCTGATCAGGTGGGATTTATACCAGGAATGCAAGGATGGTTTAATATTAGGAAAACCACCCACATAATTGACTATATCAACAAACAAACCAATAGAAATCACATGGTTATCTCAATAGATATAGGAAAAGCCTTAAGCAAAATACAACACACATTCCTATTGAAAACACTAGAAAGCATAAGAATAGAGGGCCTTTCCTAAAAATAATAAACAGTATATATTTAAAACCATCAGCAAGCATCATCTTCAATGGAGATAAATTAGAAGCCTTCCCAGTAAGATCAGGAGCGAAACAAGGATGCCCATTATCACCTCTATTATTTAACATTGTACTAGAAACACTAGCAGTAGCAATTAGAGAAGAAAAAAAAATTGAAGGTATTAAAATAGGCAATGAGTAGTCTAAACTATCTCTCTTTGCAGATGATATGATGGTCTACTTAAAGAATCCTAGAGAATCAACTAAAAAACTATTGGAAATAACCAACAATTTTAGCAAAGTTGCAGGATACAAAATAAATCCACATAAATCATCAGCATTTCTATGTATTTCGAACACATCTCAGCAGCAAGAGTTAGAAAGAGAAATTCCATTTAAAATCACCCTAAATATAAAATATTTAGGAATCTATTTGCCAAGACAAACACAGGAATTATATGAACACAACAACAAAGCACTTTCCACACAATTAAAACTAGATCTAAACAATTGGGAAAACATTAATTGCTCATGGGTAGGACAAGCTAAACATAATAAAAATGACAATCCTACCCAAATTAGTTTGCTTATTCAGTGCCATACCTATCAAACTACCAAGATACTTTTTTACTAAATTAGAAAAAAATTATAACAAAGTTCATTTGGAAGAACAAAAGATCAGGAATATCAAAGGAATAATGAGAAAAAAAATGTGAAGGATGGGGGCCTAGCAGTACCAGATTTTAAACTGTACTAAAAAGCAGTGGTAATCAAAATAATATGGTACTGGCTAGGAGACAGAAGGGAGAATCAGTGGAATAGACTTGGGGTAAATGACCTCAGCAAGACAGTGTACGATAAACCCAAAGATCCCAACTTTGGGGACAAAAACCCACTATTTGACAAAAACTGCTGGGAAAATTAGAAAACAGTATGGGATAGATTAGGTTTAGAACAACATCTCACACCCTATACCAAAATAAATTCAGAATGGGTGAATATAAATAGGAAAATATAAGTAAATTAGGTGAACATAGAATAGTATACCTGCCAGATCTATGGGAAAGGAAAGATTTTAAGACCAAACAAGAGATAGAGAATATTACAAAATGTAAAATGAATAATTTTGATTACATTAAATTAAAAAGGTTTTGTACAAACAAAACCAATGCAACCAAAATTAAAAGGAAAGCAACAAATTTGGAAAAAATATTTATAAGAAAAACGTCTGACAAAGGTTTAATTACTCAAATTTATAAGGAGCTAAATCAATTGTACAAAAAAACAAGCCATTCCCCAATTGATAAATGGGCAAGGGACATGAATAGACAATTTTCAGATAAATCAAAATTATCAATAAGCACATGAAAAAAATGTTCTAAATCTCTTATAATTAGATAAATGCAAATCAAAACAATTCTGAGGTACCACCTCACACCTAACAGATTGGCTAATATGACAGCAAAGGAAAATAACAAATGTTGGAGGGGATGTAGCTTAATTGGGTCACTAATGCATTGCTGGTGGAGTTGTGAATTGATCCAACCATTCTGGATGGCAATTTGAAACTGCCCAAAAGGTTTTAAAAGACTGCCTGCCCTTTGCTCCAACCATACCACTGCTGGGTTTATACCCCAAAGAGATAATAAGAAAAAAGACTTGTACCAAAATATTTATAGCCGTGCTTTTTGTGGTGGCAAAAAATTAGAAAATGAGGGGATGCCCTTTGATTGGGGAATGGCTAAATAAATTGTATCTGTTGGTGATGGAATACTATTGTGCTAAAAGGAATGGTTTGGGAGTTGTTTTTTTAATCTTACATATCAAGTGTAGTTTCAAGCTCTATAATAACTTTAAAGTAAACTTTCAGGAAGACTTTTGGGGTGCTGTATATTTATGTGGGCCTAATAACTTGAATTTGTTCATAGTAAGTAGATACTTTTCTTACCTTCGATATTGCCTGTTAAGCATTTTCATTCTGCCCTTCCTAGATCTCTTTCCCAGCTAGAGAGAGCAAAAGCAAAATGAATTGAATGTTTCTGCTATTATCCTATCCATTCTATGCAATATTCCTATCCCTTTTTTTGTTGTCCTTAGTTCCCAATATACTGAAAAATGTCATTATGATCTTTCATGTTCATGACCCTTATTTTTAGATCATGTCCCTCTTGTAGTCATAGTTATCTACCCCACTTGCATCTTCTGTATGTGTCTTAAGTCTGAGTTTGTCAGTGAACTTTCTAGAATCATATTCACCTCTTTAGACAATTTTTCTATTTTCTCCTAATTGAAATAGTTTGTCTTTAGAATTTCATTCTTTAGAGCTTTCCTTTTCTCATATATTTCTCAAAGTAGCCAGTAAAAATCTCTCCAAAGAATAGGAGAGGAAGGAGAGACTTATTAATAAATGAATCTGGTATAACTAGAAAAGATATCAGTAACATTTTTAAATTTAAAAAAAATCTCATCTGAAGAAGCCTTCCTGAATTTCCTAACAGTATCCTACCATTTTCATTATTTCTATAAAAAGAAGGCAAGAGATGCTTGTCAACTCCAGAAGGCGGGAGGGAAGAGGTAAGGGAATCATGTTACCTTGGAAAAAAATAAAAAATAAAATAAATTTTTAAGAAAGGCAAGATGAGGCAACTGGTGGCTCAGTGGATTGAGAGCCAAGCCTAGAGATGGAAGGTCCTAGGTTCAAATCTGGTGTCAGATACTTCCTAGCTGTGTAACCCTAGGCAAGTCACTTAATCCTCATGCCTAGCCCTTACCGCTCTACTGCCTTGGAACCAATACGTAGTATTGATTCTAAAACAGAAGAAGTTAAGGGCTAAAAAAAAAAATAACGAAGTAGGAAAATGAGAATCTTATATGTATATTTTATTATATTATGTTAAATAGAATTGGAATTCTACTGCCATTTAACCAGTTTACATAGTGTTTTGTCATTTGTGTTTAATGAAAAGTGTGTTTTGTGTTCATTTCTGTAAAAAGTTGGGTATCAGGCCCTTCATGGTCAGGAATACAAGGTATTGTGTACATGTTTTTTTAAATGAGAAAAATCATCTCTCATTCATTTCATTTTGACTAGAAGTATAAATACAAGGACTTCCTGATCACAAAATTCATTCATTTTGTTGCCATTGGTAAATTCAGCTAAAAAATTATAGATTACTAACGATATTCGTTGGTTTTCTCGTTTTAATCTATTTTACTTTGGCCTCATTGTCTTCTGAATACTTCTGCTGTTCTCTTACAGTTCCCTTCTCATTGCCCTTAAGAGGCATATTCCCTTTTAGCCACTCTAAAACTGAGGGTTCTTTAAGAGTGTTATTTAGTTTGCTTTTTTCTATATAACATGCTTTTCTATATAACAAGTTTATAAAGTTAACTTGCACATTAGTTGTTAAAGATTTATATGTAGAGCATAAGTTTCTCATGGAAACAAGATTAGAGTCCCAAGACTAACGTATAGTTTCAGTTAATGTACAATTCTTCATAACATCATTTTGGATTTTCTTGGCAGAGATATTGGAGTGCTTTGCCTTTTCCTTCTCCAGCTCATTTTACAGATGAAGAAACTGAGGCAAACAGGGTTAAGTGACTTGCCCACAGCCATTCAGTGTCTAAAGTCAGATTTGAGCTGACAGAACAGTAATCCTGACTCTAAGCCCAGCACTCTCCCCACTGTGCCACCTAGCTCCACCTAGCATACAGTAACAACCTACATAGAACACAATGTACCTTTAGTATAGTACTATATAATCTAAATATTATGTACTCTGTAACAATGATGAAAACTCTTCAGAGCTATTGAACTATCAAGAAATATCCCTCTCCCCCAACTATAACCTTAGCAATAGAAGTGGAACACACACCATTGAAGCCACTGGCAGCTGCTCTCTTGCCTGGGGCATAGGCACTAAAACAAATGTGGTCAGAGGGTAAGGAACTCTATGGTTAGAATCTCCTATTGGTATCCCAGTATGCTTCCCTATCTAGTCTGGCTCCTTACTCCTCAGTTTCTTTTGTCCAGGGTCTGAATCCTTTCCTTTTCCACTACTACCACCACCTTTTGTTTCTCTCCAGAATTTCTCTCTTTCTTTGCTGAAGAGCATACTGTCTCACAGCTTCCCTTCTCTCCTGCCCCCCCCCTCCTGTCCTGGAAGCAAGATAGCAGCCTCTTTCATTTCATTTGTTTTTATTTTTAGAGATTTTTATTTTGGCAATAATGAGAATAAAAATTCTTCCTCCTTTATCTCTCATTTCTCCAACACTTTCCCTTTTTTAGAGTCTTACTAGTGGACTGAGAGCTAGGCCTGGAAACAAGAGGTCCTAAGTTCAGATGTGTCCTTAAGACACTAATTAGCTCTGTGACCCTGGACAAATCACTTAACCACAGTTGTCTAGCCCTTATTGCTCTTCTGCCTTATTGATTGATTGATTGATGCTTAGTATTGATTCTAAACCAGAAGATAAGCATTGAGAAAAAGAAATGCAGTTGCATAGATGATAATGGTGGATCTTTGGATACACAAAAGCTGAAGTAAGAGACACCTGTATTTCAGGAGACCATATTAAGCAGCCTTAATAAATCTAGAAACTATGGCAAAGATTCTATTGGATACAAAGTAAGGAAATGCCAAGCCCACATCTACTGGGTTTGAGAGAATGAATGAAACATTTACTAAGTATTTCCTGTGTGTAAAGCACTGTGCCAAATCCTGGGGATACAAACAGAAAAGTAAGATAACCCTTTATCCCAAGGAGTTCACATTCTAATGTAGGAGAAAACACATTGGGAAAGTTTCAGCTGCAAGTCAAATAGAAATGGCTTATACCCCTAAGGATGTAAAAGCAAAGCAAATAATTAATACTTCTTCATTTTTGTCATTTCTGCTAATCTAATCAAATCAGTTTCTTACATTAAACAGTGCCAGTGACTTTGGTCTTTTCCTTTCTTTTCTGAGTTTTTAGGAACTGTGGCTAGAGCACCTGTAGGAATAGTTGCCAAACTTCATCTCCACAAGAATTGCTTTCTAGGATGATGAATGATGGCAATGGGCTGGAAGCAGTACTTATCCCAAAATTCTTGGGTTCAGGGTTTGTCTCCATCAGGGTCTGGGTAGAGATGGTAGTCCAGATGATAGTAATGGTTTCATTTGCCTGGCACATACTACCTTCCATCTTTCAGAGTGCTTTGTTGCTTCAGTAAGACTAGCTTGCCTGCTCTGTGGCTAACTGTTATGTCTACTTGCCTGTTTTTGGTAGTTGGTCAGCAGTTGTTGGTTGTGAGGAGGAAAGTTGACCCTCTTCTCCACAATGATTTCTCCCCAGGATAGTGGCTACAGAGAGTGGGCTTGAAGGCAAGTCCAGTGGTTGGGGACAGCATAAGGAGGCACTACAGTTCCCAAGAGTTTTGTGTCCTAGACTGGGTCCAAAGGGTCTGAGTGAAAATGGCAGCCAAAGTGGTGGTGAATATTTGACTAGCAGGAGTTGCTTTTCTAGGTAATACCTATAGGGAGTAGGCTGGAAGTAGCACCATCTGGCTATTTATTCATTGTTTACTTTAATATTTCTTTGATTTGTAATTTGTGTCAGTATGGGCACTCTCCTTGACAACTAAGATTTGAATTCCTCTATCTTAGTAGACTTATTACATGAATTCTTGTCACCTAAAATTTAATCATCCTGAAGCTAACCATGTGATGACCTTCTCCAGACTAAGCTATGTTGGTCAGTGGATGAAAGCTATATTGCTCATTGCCAGGTTCATATTTGAAGCCCTTCTATCTGGGTGTTAGACCTTCCAGGACATGAGATGCCCTGGCACAACATTTGAGAAGTTAGGGGCACCTCTGCCTCATGATGAGATAGAGTAGTTCAAAAAATCATATAGCATGTTAGAGCTTGGGGGAACTAAGATAAATGCTTATTGATTAATTTACCAATTTTTTTTATCATTCTTTTTTACTGTGATATTAATTTATCAATGGCAGTTGGGCTTTTTTGTTTGTTTGTTTTACAGAGAAAAATACTGAAAGTGATTGGGATGACATGACTTACCAAAATCACATAGCCACTAGTAGAGTTGGGACTATTATTATGTCTCTTGTATGTAGGGAATATATGTCAGGCAAACATAGGGACTGCCTCATATGTCCTGCCTCAGTGAACACATTCATTTTCATGATTTTACTATAGATAGTAAATGTTCTATAACTTTAGAGGAGTTTAAAAATCAGTTTGGGCCAAATTAGTCAGAGAAGGCTTTATGAATAAGGTATGGACTTTTTCAAGTCAGCCTTGAATAAGGTTTAGATGGATAAGAATGGACCTCTGCAGTCATTAGTATAGGGAACTTCCAGGCAAGGAACCTGCCTCTATCAGTGTAGGTCAGCACTTTCTCTACAACTTTAAGAAATTGTTTAGAGCACTGACAGGTGAACTTGCCAAACAGTATGTCAGAGGTGGTATGAGAACTCAGATCTTTCTGCTTCTTGAGACCAGCTGAGATTTAGATAGGTGTAGGGGGGAAGACCTTTTAGTAAAAGACTAGAGGAAGAACAGCACAAGGGAAGATGGGAATAATCATGGAATATGCATGGAACACTGAAGATATAACAAAATGTTAGAGTTGGAAAAGTCTTAAGTTGCTGTCTAGTCCGGTACTGTCTGGTACTTGGAAAGAATGTTGATAAACTGGCAAGTAGATAAAGGAAGGCAGCCAGGATGGTGAAGGATCTTAAGTTCATGAGAATTGTTTGGTCTTGAAATTACATTCTGGGGGAACATAATAGAGTTGTATTAAAGTATTTGAAGGGTTACTACATGGAAGAGAGATTGGATTTATTCTGTTTGGATCTAGAGGTAGGAACCAAGAGCAATCAATTTGTAAAGAAGCAAATTTAAACTTGAAGCCAGGACAAACTTCCTAACAATTAGAGATGTAGGGTGTACTGCCTAGGGAAGCAATGGGTTTCTCCTTACTGGAGGAGTTCAAGAAGAGTTGGGTGCCCACGTATTAGGTATATCATAGTGGAGATTCTGTGTCTTTAGATTTTATAAGTATATCCTCTCTCCCTTTATCCAAGTCATTAACAAAAAATGTTAAATAGCAGAAAGCTAAACAAAGATCCTTTGGGGACTCTTATTGGCAACCTGCATCAAATTGGTATTGAATCATTAATGACTATTCAGAGGTTTGTATTTCAACTAACTCTACATCTATCTAATTATATGCTACTAGATTAAAATGTGCTTTAATTGAGAAATGTTTAACAAAATAAAAACACAATAAAGCACAAGTAATTATGTGAGGTTGTTTTGTTTTATTTTAAACTCTCACCTTCTGTCTTAGAATCCATACAAAGTATTAGTTCTAAGGCAGAAAAATGGTAAGGACTAGGCAATTGAGATTAAGTGTTTTACCCAGGGTTACACACTATGAAGTATCTGAAACCACATTTGAACCCAGGTTCGACTCTTTATCATTAGATGGATGTAGAGCTAGTTGAAATACAAATCAGATTTGAACTTAGGTCTTTCTGACTCTAGGTCTGGCCTTGTATCAACTATGCCACCTAGCTGCCCTCAAGAATTGTATCAAAATAGTTTATCAATCAAATGCTTTGCTAAAATTTGTATATAATCTTTATCTCAGTCAACAAAGCTTTGTTTTAATCCCTTCTATGTGCCAGATACTGCACTAGGTACTGGAAATATAAATGCAAAAGACAGTCTCTGTCCTTAAAGAGTATATATTCTTCTGGGGTGATAAAACGTGGTCATAGATAAGTATAAGAGAAACATATATACATATAAAATACAGAGCAATGGGGTGAGGGAGGCACTAACAAGTAGGAGAAATAGCAAAGTAAAGCTAGTGACATTTGAACTGAACATTAGAGGAACATGGATTTCCAAGAGGGCAGAGATGAAAAAAAAAAAGAACATAATAGGCATTGCACATTATATTTCATATTTAAAGGCATGAATATGATTTACTGGGTACAACTAGTAAGTTAGTTTGGCTGGAGCATAAAATCTATTCTAGGAGTAATAGAAAATTAATCAGGAATGAGATTTTGAAGGACATAAATGTCAGAAGTTTGTATTTTATTCTAAAAACAATGAATTTTTTTAAAACAGAAATATATCATGGTTAGACTTTTTGCTTCAGGAATATCAGTTTGATAGCTGTCTGGAGAGGGGACAGACTGAATGAAAGGAGGCCAATTACAGAGCCATTATAGTCATCTAAGTCAATGGTTCTCAAATGTTTTTGATCATGTACTTTTTTTTTATCATGTAGTTACATTTTTTAAATGTTTTTCATATGAACCCCTTTATGTATTTGTTTCTTAATTCAGATTTTTTTCTCTTAGGGAGGAATAACAATGGGCCCAATGACAGCAGCAGGAATGTCATATATGGGACAAGCTCCTTTTCTAGGCATGCGTCCCCCAGGTCCACAGTATACCCCTGACATGCAGAAACAGTTTGCAGAAGAGCAACAGTAAGTGATTTTTTATGAATCATGAACAAAAAGATAGAAAGTAGTACCTAAAACTTATTACAGAATCACAGAATTTGACTTGAAAGCAACTGCAACAGCTAATACAACCCATACCCAAAAGAAATCATTTGTTTTTCTTTGTTAGGGACAGGGGCAGGGCAGGAAGAAAGGGGAATAGAGGGAGAGAAGGTGGATTAATTGAAAAAAATGAAATAAGATTTTTTTAATTACAAAAGGATGCCCCCTTATAATATTCCAAGCAAATGGTCATCTCCCTTTACTTGAAGATATCCAGAGAAGGGGAAGCCACCACCCCAAGGGACCCTGTCCCACTTTGGGACAATTCACAATGTGTTTAAATTTGTCTTTTTGTAACTCCCACATGGCTTAAAATATTTTCCAGACATCTCTGTAATTCTAATCAGGAAAAATACTGAGAGCATCTCTTTTTGTGGTAGCCAAGAACTGGAAACTAAGGAGATGCCCATCAGTTGAAACATGGTTGAACAAATTATGTATATGATATAATATGTATATACGCCTACCTCCTAACAACAGGAGGTGATAAACTGCAGAATGCAGAATGAGGCATACATTTTTGGACATAGCCAATATGGGAATTAGATTTGCTAGACTAAGCTTATTTGTTAAAAGGTTATTTTTTTCCTTTCTTTTTCAATAGAGAGAGGGAAGATGGAAGAGAGGAAAAGTAGGTAGTTTAAAACAGATTTAAAATGTTTTTTATGTAAAAAGAAAGGAGGTGGAAATCTCATGGGGATAAAATTAGACATTTTAGAGTTACAACTGTGTTAACCACTAAGTACAAAGTGGTAGAAGATATATTCCTCAGATAAGAGATCTTATCTGTTAGAAATAAAGAAATTTCTGAGCTAAAGATCCAAACTTTAATTGTGGTAAATGAAAGCTGGAAATCTTGCCACACCCAATTTCTGATAAGACCCCATATCAGTAGGTTTCATAGGTTTTTGATACCTAATTTGCATAAGTCACTAACCCAGAAGAAGGTACAGAGAATATTAAGAAACACGCAATGGTGCTTCATAACAAGAGTTTGGGACATTTGCTACAAAGTCCTGAAAGTTCAGTATGAGGTTAACTATCTTACTACTTATGTCAAAGAAACCTTTCTTGGCCATACTACTCTGTGGGGGGACATATAGTGGCATAAATCTTCAAAGAATCAAACACCTGAATAAGCCATGGTTATTTTCATATGATCTCATCAGGCCAGCTATATACTTTCCATTCCCAGTGAACCCAGCTCTCTGCATGGGTTTTAGCTGATAATAGATAAATACACAGATCTGAAGTTTTTATTCTTCAAACAGAATCTCTTAATATATTTAGTTGCTTTAATATTCTGGTATACCAAACTATATCCTTTCTAATGTTATGATTAATATTCTGTTATTCTAATTAACATACAATTAGTTTGCTAACTATGTCTAACTCTAAAAATTATAATTGCAGTTACTTCTCTAAAGAAATATATGTGATCACTTGATTCATGATCAATAATATAAAGGCAATAAGACAATTTTCCTTTCACTTTCCGTTCACATATATGGCATAGATGATGCAGTTGTTCATTGGTATTATATTTCCTTCAGAAAACGATTTGAACAGCAGCAAAAACTCTTAGAAGAAGAAAGAAAACGCCGCCAATTTGAAGAGCAGAAACAAAAACTCAGACTTCTGAGTAGTGTGAAACCCAAGGTATATCAACTTGGAACCTTCTCTATTTAACCCACTTCTCACTCAGTATACTAAGTGATACCAATTTCTGAACCTAAGTGAGTGACTAATCTAAAGCAGGGATTCTTAATCTGGAATCCAATAACTTAGTTTTGTTTTTTAGAAAATATTTTGATAACTGTATTTCAATAGTAGAATTGGTTTCCTTTGTAATCTTATATATTATATTCTGTGCTTTTAGAAACATTCTGAGAAAGGGATCCATAACTTCCTGGCACTAATACCAAAGGATCAATGACACAAAAATGGTTAAGAACCGGGGCAGCTGGGTAGCTCAGTATATTGAGAGCCAGGCCTAGAGATGGGAAGTCCTAGGTTCAAATCTGGCCTCAGACACTTCCCAGCTGTGTGACCCTGGGCAAGTCACTTGACCCCCATTGCCCAGCCCTTACCACTCTTCCACCTAGGAGCCAATACACAGAAACTAAGGGTTTAAAAAATAAAAAATAAATAAAAAATGGTTAAGACCCTCTGCCTTCAAATTTGAATTATCTAATACCTGAATTTACTAATTTCATTTGTCCACTAATATCTCTAATGCTTATTTTTTTTCCCCATTTCCTTAAGAAGTTCCTTGATTCTTTTCCCTGAGAGTAGAGCTTATGCTTATTTGCAAAATACTCAGTAATAGTAGAAGTATAAGTATGAATTGTTTTGTTTCCCTTAATATTTATTGCTTGCTACAGACTCTTGCAATTGCTACAGTAACATTTGCTTTTATCCTTAGAAAGCATTCTAAATTCTTTTTTTTCTGAGATTGAGATTTATTTTCCCAGTTCAGTATACTTATGTCTAGCAAGTCACTTCTAAAATAAACATAGTAAGCCTTTTATGTTATTTTGTTTTAGAGTATAGGAATAGAAGACAGGACTTGTTGGATTCCTTTCTTAATTTTTGCTGACCCTTTGGCTGTATCTCCTCACTGTCTTTGTTTTATGTTTCCATCTGTGGTTGTCAACTCCTTTGAAAATATAATCCAAGCAATGTATAGTCAAACAGGAGGGACAGGAACAATGTTGATATTATTAGGGTAGGACTAAGAGGGAAAGGAGGCAAACAATTATGTAGCAGAAGACTCATATGTATTTGTCATCCCTTAGACAGGAGAGAAGAGCAGAGATGATGCTTTGGAAGCCATAAAAGGGAACTTAGATGGATTTTCCAGAGATGCTAAGATGCACCCCACTCCAGCTTCACACCCCAAGAAACCAGGTAGCTTTATTTTTAAGAAGCACAGAAATGAAAACAAGAAACTGCTAGATTTTGTATTTTTCTCATATGGCAATTTGTAGTTCTTGTGTCAGTTAATTGACCAGTAAGTGTGACAGGATTCAGGGCTGAGCTCTTTCTTCAAACTAACTACAAAATTGAATACGTTGAAATTTACATGAGGGTAGAAGCTGTGGTCTGGCACACTAGTTGGAGGAAGGCTTTTAATCTTCTGCTTAAATACCAGTGTGACAACTTTAATTTTAAGCCTTTGGTATATAAATGAGTGTGTTAACTTGCCTATTATAGTAGATCATTAACTTATCAGAGTAAAATGAGGGAGTTTGTCATTACATTTTCATTGTTTTGTAAAATAATTATACAGTTGTTGTTTTTTTTAATGAGCTACCTCAGAGTTCATTATCTGAATGTGATTGGACTTGTTCTTAAGATGAATGGTAATAAGAGCTGTAGCATTAATAAAACTCTTTAAAGGAACTGAAATTTTACAAATAGAGATTTCTTTGTAGTTCTTATCATTCAAATGGTCAAAAAAGAAAATACTCCCAACTGCATAGGCAGAGTATTATCTTTGTTATTTAGAGAATGAAAATAATTCTCATCTTTGGGTAACAGCCATCCTGTAATTTTAATTCCTTGATATTTTGATATTTGATCCAGCTCATTCAAGAATAGTTTATCATTATAAGGTAAGCATTTTTTTTGTCATTTGGGTATCTAACAAACCATATATCATCTTGGGATAACTGACAAGTTGGAAAGTTTCATTTTAGGAGGCACCTAGGTGGCTGAGTGGATTGAGAGCCAGACCTAGAGACAGGAGGTCCTATGTTCAAATCTGAACCCAGATACTTCCTAGCTGTGTGACCCTGGACAAATCACTTAACTAGCCCCCATTACCTAGCCCTTACCACTCTTCTGCCTTAGAACCAATACACAGTATTGATTCTAAAACAGAAGATAAGGGTTTTTAAAAAAAAGTTCCATCTTAATTAGTCCCAAAATACAAAGATAACTGGCTTCAACTAAGATATGTATTAGAAAAAAAGATAGTTCACTGATTAAGGAATTGTTTTATTATTTGAAGGAAGAGGATAAGGGTTCTAAATACCTTTTGGCTTAAAATCCAAAGTGGGCAGCAGAATTCTAAATATTAAAAAATCAAATGAAGATCAGAAGGAAAGTATTGCCTTTGAACAAAATCATATACTAATAAGCTAACCAAGCAATATTAGGAATTGAAACAAATTTGTAGTATTCCAGTAAGGTACTTAGAAAAATGAGGAGTTAAAATAATGTGTAAGTGTAAGTCTATAAACATTCATTGTTAAAAAAGTATTTCTTTTGCCTTCAGACAATGTATGGATTTGCCCATTAGGAACAAGATCCTCTTTTCACATTATCAGTTGTAATCTCTGGTGATTTCATTCAAAGACTACATTTTCTTCTTGGTCTTCACCTGATTTCTGATGTTCAGAATCCTATATTTAGAACCCTGATCCTCATCCTTAAACACTAATGCAATTCCTTAATCAGTAAAAAATACCTCCCATTGTAAATAAATTGGGATTCAAAATTTCTTGTAAGTTTAAATATCTTTGATCAAGTAGTTGGGCCTTATTAACTCTCAATATAGTGATAAAATTAAGATTTTTCTGATAGCCATGAAGTCTCCCCTCTAAGAGCAAACTGTATATTCCTATAGAACCTACTACCCAGGGTACCCTACTTTTATATTATAAACTTTATTATCCAACATAGAGGAAGAAAGAAACGCCTACTAAATCCAGGCTACTCTAGATCTAAACTTAAACAACCAAGTCAAGGAGGTAAGCCAAACATCTATCTTTTCCTAAACTTCTGTTAATATATTAACCTCCCTTAATACTGATCAAATGAGAGAATATTTGTAAAAATGCTTAGCACAGTGCCTGAGATTTATTAGGTGTCATATAAATGCTTATTATTCCCTTCTCTTGCCATATGGTCCATCATTCATTAAGCATTTATTAAGCACTAGGAGGTAAATGCTTTTGGCCTACCTTTTTGTCTTGGTCTTTAACCTCATACCCAGATGGTAGGGAGTTTAGGAAAGGGGCTTCTTTCTCCCTTTGTATTAAATAATAAAGTTCATAATATAAAAAGAGAGTACTCTTGGTAGTAGGTTCTGTGTGCTGTACAGATGGCTGTACTATTCCAAGAACAAGGACAAGGAATTTGTCCACAATGAATGTTCTCACTCCAGCTCTTAACTAGCTTTTACACTAGGAAGAGTCTGGTAATTGTTGGCAATGCAGTTTTCTGAAGGAAACTAAAATTTTTAGGCTTTGTCCAATTTGGGATTTAATAGAAAAGGTTAGGATACCCTGTTGGAAGAGCATGAGGATGTATGAGATGCTGTCTTTTTTGTTTAAAATAGAATATTTATTCAATAATTACACATTTCTTCATTGATCACTAATTCTTAACAGCAATTATCTTCTATCTTAAAGGAGAGGAAAAAGCAACTAATATCTGGTAGTTTTCAGATGCAAAAACTTTCAGCAAAATGTGATTATTATTTGCCCAAAGAGGCCCCAGACAATGAGTCACTTTTTAAAAAAAAGTTTTTAAACTCTCCTTTGAGACTTGGAATATTATGAAACTCAAATAATATTCAAAACATAGTTAAACTGTTTCCTTAAAAATAACTTAGCATTTTAATGGATGTTGATTCAAAGTCCATGTAGAATGGGTTTACAATTAAAATAAACGTCACATTTAAACAATATAAAATCCATAGTGGTGTTTATAAGCTGGTTTTTGATCTGTTCCCTTTTAGTCTCTAAATATCTCTCCTGTTAATACTGGTAATCTTTTAAAACTTGGTGCTCAATCTTCACTCTTCTGAACTTATTGTAAAAATTTTGTTTTAGAAGCTATCTACTCTCTTGGATTTTTAGGTTCTTTATTTTAACAAAAGCAAGCAGCATTTTATAATGGTTATGATACCTTGAAGGGCAATGTGATGTAGTTGGTAAAAGATCAGCTTTAAGGTAAGGGATACTTGGGTTCAAATTCTGCCTTTAGCTGGCTCTAATTCCATGAGCAAATCACTCAGCCTTTCATTACTGCCATGCAACCCTATCTATTATAAGTTGAAGACCTAATAGTATTTGGTCTGTGCTAGTGGAAGAATTTCTACAATGGAAATTCCTCACATTGAAGTCACAGGTCTTCCCCTAAAAGGGGCAGCTGAGAATAATTGACCAAAAATTAGATGTGTATAAGTTTATGTTGGTTTTAAATGCCTAAGTATCCTGATAAAACTGAATCAGCAGAGGACAGTATGTGATTATCTTGAATATAGTTAGATTATAGTCTCTGATTTGTACTGTATTCATGAATAATTATGAGGTAAGTAGATTTTTGGTTTCATCAAGAAATACTGCTTCTCCTTTTTCAAGTGCTGCTGACTAGGACAACTGATTTCATTTAGAAAAAACACATATCACTAGATCTTTCAGAAAAAGAGACATTTTGAATTTTACATTTGTGTTTCCTTTGACACAGATGCAAAAAATAGCAGTTTGTCCCTTTTCATTTTTAAAAAAACCTGACACAAATTGTACAAGTATGCCTTTTGGATATTTTTTTATGGACTCATGTAATTTCATTTAACTATTGTTACCTGAATTATTTCTTTCTCCACCCCCACTATTCATGTTTCAGTATTTCTCTTTTGGAACTATATGCCCCATCCTTATTTCTTTTTCTCCATTGATTTCCATTTCTGTGTGTTTCATTGCCATTTTCCATTTTACAGATTGTCCCACACCATCCCATTCTACTGTAACTGTCTCCCAATCCTCTGCCTTTCTTGATGAAGAAGAATTCAGTGACTTTATGCAAGGGCCCGTTGAAATTCCCATATTTGGCTCTTCATCCTCTTCCCAGCCTTTTCAGTCTTTCCATTCCACCACCCCAGTTGGCCAGTTACTTTCAGAGAAGGCTGTGGTCCAGCCTCTCCCTTCAGCACAGATTCCAGTGTCTTCTGCCTTACATGGTGCCCCTGGGCAGGTTCCTTATTTTTCTACTGCTTCAACCTCACACAGTATACAGAAAACAGGTAATTCATAGATAGCATTATCAAAAATACCAATATTTTATGTAGATGATAAAATAAAATTTAATTCCTGTTTAAAGAGAATAATTCAGTAATCTAGGCAAATGTACACTTGGTTTAAAGATAAAGTGTTGAAGAAATTCTGCCATCCATCAAAATAGATTTCCAACTTAGTGGCCCAGAATACTAGGAAGGTTGTGACTTAAAGGACTTTTATAGTATCAATTATTGATTTAAGGAGTTATTTTCACATCATTTGTCTTTTATAAAAATATTACTTACCTTTTATGTGATAAAACCAAAGCAGCCTTCCACCCTTCCCTCCCCCAGATAGTGGACAATCGGTAACTTATAGGAAAGCCATCAAAGATCTAGTGACCTAGTTATGCTATGGATGTTTGACATTTTTAAAATAAAAGAAATTGTTTTTTAAAGAAATGTGGGGATGGAAATGGGATTGGATAAAAATAAAGTTACAAATAAAAATAATACTTCATGCTGTTTGTTTAGGCCCTTCCTTGGAGGAGAAGTTCCTAATATCTTGTGATTTAAGTACATCTGGGCAGGTGCAAATTAAGTTAAATACTTCTGAAGCTGGGCACAAAACCTCAGCCTCAGCTGCCAGTAAGAACCATCCCAGTTTAACAACCAATAACGGGGGTGCTGTAGGTGGACGTGTAAATGGTGCCGTCATTGCAGAGGCAGAAAAGACTTCAGACCAAAACCTGTCAGTTGAAGAGAGTGGTGAGCTCATGAAACATTGACAAAAAATGAATGCACTTTAACCAAATGTTGCTTGAAAGCTAACACCTTAAGCATTAATCCTGAAGTGAATGCTGCTTGATTTTGCTTGTTGAAATCTTGCTTAAAATTATATATAATATATTTTATTCCTTTTAATTAGCAGTTTAAGATTTTGCTCTGAATTCTTTCAACTTGCTCTTTTACTTTTAAAAAAAATCAATAACCAGTTTCCACAATCAAATTCATTCCTATTTTAAAATGCCTTTTTCCTTTAGTTTTACAAAAGCACTATCCTGTTTGATTTTTTCCTGACAATCTTTGTTCCTCTATGGAGAGTGAGAGATTAAAAATATAAAACCTATATTATAAAAATATAAAACCAATGAGAATTTTATGTTTTTCTTTCCATGAAATACATTTTGAGTATTACTGCATGGAAGATTCAAATTTTATAAACTCAGCTTGCACAGATAAATTTTATAAGTAGAACATGAATAAATTCATGCAAGCAGTCCTTTGGAGTATGTTTTGCAGTATTCCTAGATTTGAAGTAGAGTTCAGAGTCATGCTGTTGGAAAAGATGCAACATGTCTGAGCTAAAATCATGTAGGTTTACAACAGTGGCAAATTCAGGATTTAAAAAATCATTTTCTACCATTAGAAAATGCTGCTAGCAAAATATTGTGCTATTGGTTTTACATGTGTAATTTAAAAGAATGTTAGCATGTTCTTTCTTTTGGGGAGTTTATAATTCATGAAGGATGATGATACAAGCTTTATGTAGTTCACAGTATTCGTCTAGTACATTTTGGATTTTCTTTTTAATCATATCTTTTAAGACATATTTGAGGTTGCTTGGAAAATTCTCTTGGTTATATTGTTGGTGTGTTGGTGACTATTTTTTTAATATCTATATCCATTGTGGTATGTTTTTAATCTGTTAGGGATTTTTCCACTCCCTCTTTTATTCTTTCTCCTTTTTTTTATGGTTTTACTCTGTTTTAGATACTATTTCTATATCTCCTAGGTGTGGGAGTATTCCCTTCACAAGATCCAATCCAGCCCATGATACCTTCTTGGATTTACAATGAGAACTTAGTCCCAGGTAAAAGGAAAAAAAAAAACATCCAAAATCTCTGCATAAACAGTATTTTTAAAAATCTTTTTTAAAATAACCAATTTATCTTTATTGTTTAAGATTCCTAGAACCTATGCATGTAGCCTAAATATAGTAAGGTTTTATTTATACAACCTAAAAGCACATACGTTACAATTTTCCTATTAACAATACAAAAATTGTAAAACAACAGCAACATTCAGATAAATCATTGTAAATTAGTTTTTTAATTAGTATCATATATAAAGGCAGTAGATAGAATGCCCACAGAGTCAGGAAGACCTCCCTGAGTTCAAATATCTGCTTCTTGCACACAAGCTATGTGTTTCTGGGCTTATCATTCAAACTGTCAGTGCCCCCGGGCAATTCTTTAAGCCTATAAGCTATAGAACAAGTGCTGATTTGCTGTCAGATTTCTTCGTTGGAAGTTCCTATACCAGTGAAATAATGTCTGGTTTAAAAAGGGTAAAAAAACTTCAAAATATTTATAGTATGGAGGTTATCTAAAGTATATGCTTATTTAAGAATTGCAGAAATAATCTTGCTTGCCTCTATACTTCCTCTGATCATTTTTAAATTTTTTCTTACTATTTTTAGGTAATCATTATTAGCATCATGTATTTATATTCTTTCTTCCCTAAAGTTGCATTTTTCCAAATGGATCACAAAATTGAAAGATTAAAAAGTTAATTTATCAATTTCTATTATAAAAAATTTTTAATTCTCTTTAACTTTAGCTTAAGTACCCAAAGATTGCTTTTAACAAAAGTGCACCTTTGACATAAAAAAGAGTGGCTAGTGAGGGCTCTAGCTTTATACCTCATATGTATCATTCAGATTAATGTTCTATTTCTGATGGTAACAGGGAACATTTTGTTGTTGTCTTCCATGTTAGGGTACTTAAAAGCCTGTCACAGCTGTGTTTGAACTCTCTAATTTCCCTTTTAAAATTATGTAAGACATAATTGAAATTTCTTTTGGACCTTGGTCATATTTTGACCTGTTTGAACTTTGGTACTAATTATTTCCACGTGTTTTTCTACTCTGAAAAAACAATCTTATTTATCTGGTTTTTGCTCATCTGAATAAGTTTTCTGTGTAGTTTTTCTAAATCATCTCTCGGATCCATTTTTCCCATAGGAGAACTAGCAACAGCACCACAAAGCACTGGCACTACTTAAGAGGCAACACTTGTAGAGAGGCAGTCTGCTAATTCCTCAGCAGCCACAGCTACTAAAATCCAAAAAAGGAAATTCTCAACACCAAAGACAATCAGATGGTTATCAGAAATTAATTATTAGAAATTATTAATATAGTTATTCATGGAAATGGCTTTTCCATTTACCATCTGCTTTGCTGCTAAAGAGTATGGGGCCTTTCCATCTGACTTGTAGTCGAAACCTTTTTTATTTCATAGTTGGATTGTGAGCAGGGGGCTGTTTTGTCTTGCCTTTCCATTTTTAATCTCCAGGGCTTAGTATAGTACCTATATTTTATGCTATTTTCACTTAGTTGTTCGTTAGGGATTTGGTGAGTAAATGCATATTTATAATAATCCTGTTGCTCACATCATTAGCCAGTTTTAAAAACTTTTATTTTCATATCCAATAGTGTTATAAATTAAACCACATGATTTTTTTCCCCTGGGCACTTCTTGGATAGTTCATGTAAAAGCAGAAGTGAATAAAAAGAATCTAAATTACCTTACACATTTTCAGATGAGCAAAATTAAAAGATAAATAATTTCAAAGGTTATCAGTCCCCCCCGTCTGTATTCAGTAACAAAAATAATTCAAATGGTAGTATGTCGTGTTGAAATATATGCCAAAAATTAAAATTTCTCCAACAAAATAAACAGTTTTGGTTATTAAGACAGCCGTAGCATGGAATACCTATAACATAGATATATCATGACATTTAGGCTTTTTTTTTTAACTGGCTAGTGTATTTTTATTTCTAGTTGCTTTCTTGGTTTTAGTCCTTTATTCATTTTAGGAAACTAGAACATGCTACATGTTATATGTACACACATATACATGTGTCTAAATATGACATACACATATGTGTACATATGTGTTGATTTCTTAGAAATTGTTTACATTTTAAGACTATTTAGTCTTCGTGTCTAATTAAAAATGGTGTCTAATTAAAAAAATACATCTGTGAGTTAAGAATGTTTTTCATATTTTTAATAAAACTGTTTAATAATGCAAAAATTATTCTTAGCTCTCATCCAGCAGTGAACTAACTAGCAGGCCAATTAGCAGGTGGTAGATACTTGGGTAACCTCTGCTAGACAGCAAAACAAACCACAAAATGCCTAGTCATCTGTAGTGTTTTTATACTTCTAATTATGTAGTCTGTTCTTTTCTTTACTAGATGCATATAAGAAGATTTTAGAAACCACTATGACTCCAACTGGAATAGATACTGCTAAACTTTATCCTATTCTAATGTCATCTGGGCTTCCCAGGGAAACACTTGGACAAATTTGGGCCTTAGCCAATCGTACTACCCCTGGAAAACTTACTAAAGAAGAACTTTATACCGTTCTAGCTATGATAGCTCTAACTCAGGTACATATTTTTCCTAAATTTGATATAAGATAAATGTAGGTAGAGGGAGAGATTTTATATATGATAATTTATGTATTTTATATGTTTACATTATATTTTATATATTTACGTATATATACACATAGACCTTTTTATATGATATTGTATCATTCCTTGCACATTAAAATTAGTTTTTATTATACATAAATACAAAGGTTTCCGTTTTATATGGCTTATGACAGATTTTTTTATCCTTGAATATAGGTGAAATGGCCTAAGTAGGTAGAACATCATTAATACCATCACCAACATTATTTCAAGATAGAATTTATACAGTTTTTATTTAATATATTTTGTCATCAGATATTTGGGGATTTCTTCATAGAGAAAATAGGATTTTAAATGAGACATTTTTCACTGTCTATATTTTCAAGTTTGGATTATTTTAGTTTGAAATTTAAGCTTAAATCTAAGATGTTTGCTTTTCTTTCCCCTTGTCCTGTTTAGAGGGGGGTGCCTGCAATCAGTCCTGACACATTAAACCAGTTCCCAACTGCTCCTGTCCCAAATCTGAGTGGCTTTCCTATGACTCTTCCTACCCCAGTGAGTCAACAGACTATGATGCCTTCAGGTCCTGCAGTCTCCATGCCTCTTAACATTGGACAATCAGTCATGGGTATTAACCTAGTTGCACCAGTGGGTGGAGCTCCAGCCCAGGGTTCCAGTGGCTTTGTACCAACTTACCCAGGAAATCAGGTCAGTAGAGTTACACAATCTAAATAATTAACTAAATTTGGATAACTTATTTACAGAAAGGATAACGTTTTACAAAGCTATCCTTTGGATGTTTTGTGTATTTTTCTAACTGATTAATTTCTTTATCAAAAGACTAGTAAGTTATGAGCACTAAAGTTAAAAAAATAAAGCATCAGTAATAGTTAAAGCAGCATATAGTAGAGAGGCAAATATAGTTTTATTCCTTTAGAAAGAAATTTTGATGACCTAAAAACTACTTAATTCTTTGTGGTTACACAGACATTTTTGTTTATAATTTCTTCCAAATTTTCTTTAATGAAATTTTTCCCGAGATAACTAACATTAGTACTATATACAAATTAATATTAAGTTGAATTCAATTAAAATACTAGTATACATTGGCTTTTTTCACCTAGGTTCTAATTATTGTACCAGTTTCTTTTGATAACCTTTAGGAGAGATAATTTTCAACAATAGGTATTACTTATAATTCCTCTTCCTATTTCAGGAATGATAGGTTTTCAGTAAACTACTCAAAGGTCAACCTGCTAATTTTTTTTCTTATTTATTTTGATTTTTCCATGGTTACATGATTCATATTCTTTCCCCTCACCTCCCTTCCTACCCCCTTCTGTAGCCAATGAGCAATTCAACTAGGTTTTACATGTATCATTGATCAAGATTTATTTCCATATTATTAATGTTTGCAATAGAGTGATCATTTAGATCCCCAATCCCCAATCATATCCCCACTGAACCATGTGATCAAGGAAATGTTTTTCTTCTGTGTTTCTATTCCCACAGTTCCTTCTCTGGATGTGGATAGTGTTCTTTCTCATAAGTCCCTTAGAATTGTCCTGGATCATTGCATTGCTGCTAGTAGAAAAGTCCATTACGTTCACTTGTGCCACAGTGTATCAGTCTCTGTGTACAAGTTCTCCTGGTTCTGCTCCTTTTGCTCTGTATCACTTCCTGGAAGTTGTTCCATTTCACATGGAATTCCTCCAGTTCATTATTCCTTTCAGCAAAATAATATTCCATTACCAACAGATACCACAATTTGTTCAGCCATTCTCCAATCAAAGGGCATCCCCTCGTTTTCCAATTTTTTGCTACCACAAAGAGCGCGGCTATAAATATTTTTGTACACGTATTTTTCCGTATTATCTCTTTAGGGCACAAACCCAGCAGTGGTATGGCTGGATCAAAGGACACAGCCTGCTAATTTAAAGATTGAGACTTTTAGTTTTTCAGACCAACTTTATTATCTGTATTAATCAAAAAACATACAAGAATAGAAGAATAGTTATATCAGTTAATGCTTTAAGTTATATAGCTTAGGATTTTTGACCTACCTGTATTAATTACCTATATTAAATTAGTGCTTTTTTACTTAACACTTTCTGTAATCTAGGTAGTAAAACCAGAAGAAGATGACTTCCAAGATTTTCAAGATGCTTCAAAGTCAGGATCACTTGATGACTCATTTACTGATTTCCAAGAGTTGACTGCTTCTTCAAAAACAACTAATTCCCAACATGGGAGCAGGTAGAAAAGAATTGAACATCTTCAGTATTGTATTTAATGGCATAAAACATGCATCTCAAATTAACTTGACTCTTTACTTCTAATACTCTTCATTAACCCTTCTTTGCCCATATATACTCCTGGCCTTTTGCTCTACCTTTTCCACCTGAAACTTCTGCTCCTGTCATCTTTCCATGCTACTTATTTTGGTGGTGTTTGAGATGAATTTAATGCAGCTGAATGCATCTTTTCAGTTAAAGTAATGGCTACAAATTCTTATATATTGAGGTTTGAAAATGACTTTGCGGAGAGAGTGAGAGAATTTAAAGGTTCAAGGATATTATTTTGATTTCCGGTATAAGACATTACCATTCTATAGTTTAATTTACAAAAAAAAAAAAAAAAAACAGGACTTACATTGTTAAATATAGCTACTCGCATATCTCCCATCTTCATTCTGAGATAAAAAGTAGACTTTCAACTTCCTTTAATAATAGCAATTAGTATCCTAGAATTTTTCATACCATTTCAAACTTTTTTGTACATTGTTTTATTCTAACACCTAGTTATCTCATTTTCACATTAAAATAGGTACCTGATTCTCAGTGACACAGAACATACCAGACATTGAGGCATAAAATATATTTTCCCTTGACTAGCTCTTAGAATCATTGCTTTTGTCGGAACATATATCCTACTTTTATGTGTACGTTTATATTATAGAACATCATCATTTTTTTGGTTGGTTAGAGATTTATTAATTAATCAATATTTACTATACATATACTATATGAAGAGAATGATTGTAAGCCATCTGAGGATTTATCAATTAAGTAATTAATAAGATTTCTCTGCCTTTTGAATAACTTTGTAATTTCAGAAGGGCAGTTTGAGCCAAATGAAAATACATATGGATATATGCATAGTCATAACATAGTGAACCTGGTTTCACAAGTCTTGTGTTAATAGTAGTCTTGTTACCTCCAAGGGATATATACACAAGGCATGACTATATTGAATAAATGTTCATGGCAATGTAACTGTAAAAAATGAATTCCTTTAAAGTAAATTTTGTTTTCCCCACAATAAAACAGGAGATTAATTCCCAAGGAACAGCATTCCTTTAGGCCTTTTGTTTTTCATTTGGAACATTTAAGATGGCAGGCATACTGGGCATATCAGCAATCTGTGCCTGATGGGAGTTGTACTTCCCACTTAATTTAATTTTCTTTTATAGCAGTATTTTGTAGCTTTGCCTTCTTTATAGGAGGTATCACATTGTAGACCCAATTTTGACTACTTCCATATACTTTCTGTACCATAGAAATTTTTCCATCACTAAAATTCTCTTGATTTCTATTTCCAAATCTCCCAAAACTTAACTACCTTTTTAATTTCTCTAGGCTTGGTATCTCCTAAATTTGATCTGTAATGTCTTTACTTTTCTAGGATGATATATGACATAGTGTAGTCTGAAACTTTCTTAGCTTTAGTCCTCAACAAATGTAAAATAAATAAATACTCTACTTTGTCAGTGCTATAATTTTTCCTTAATAACCCTTACCTTCTGTCTTAGAATAAATTAGAAATGTCAGTTTCAAGGCAAAAGAGTGGTAAGGGCTTAGGCAGGAAAGGGTTAAGTGACTTGCCCAGAGTCACACAGCTAGGAGGTGTCTGAGTCCGGATTTGAGTCTAAGACCTTCCACCTCTAGGCCTGGCTCTCTATCCACTGAGCTACCTAACTATCCCCCAATACTATAAATTTTTAATTCTGTTAATTTGAATTTACCTAAACCAAGAATGTATTCATGGTAATAATTAGACAGACCAGAAGTGGGTCTTTATGCTTTATGCCTCTGTGGAAAACATGAACTTTACATCATATTTTTAAAAAGAGAAAACTCATAATTTGTTCAGACACAGGTAGAAAAGTAAATAAGCAAGTCATATATTAGGAGGAATATTAGTTGAGCTACCAATTGGGAATTCAGTTTGCAAAGGAAACACTAATGAGTAGGTGCCTTAGAAAATGTCGTTAATGATTTTGATATGCCAAAAATGGAAGCCATTACTGTAAAGCAGTGATTCCCAAAATGAGTGCCACCGCCCCCTGGTGGGTGCTGCAGCAATCTAGGGGGGCGGTGATGACCACAGGTGCATTTGGGGGCAGTGAATAACTATAAGGGGGCGGTGATAGTGTGTGAAAGGGGGCGCTAAGTAATATTTTTTCTGGAAAGGGGGCAATAGGCCAAAAAAGTTTGGGAACCACTGCTGTAAAGGCTTCTAGAAAAAGTGAAAAAGTCAAATGTTTAAGAGACGATTCTTGCCTGTGAGAGTAATTCAAGGAATAAAAGGCTGCCAGTAGTCCAGTTGAGGTGATCAAGATATGATGGGAAACGTTTCAGAAAAAAAGAGGATTTAGTTTTATACTCATTGTTGAGGTCAAGGCAAAAAAATGTAAATTCACAATGGACTCGGTATGCTGCCTAGAGTTCATTTGAAAGGGGTAGTGGTTTATGTGGAAAGATCATCAATCTCCATTTTAGACATGTATGCCAGTCACTAAACATTAATTAAATGTCCGTGATATGTCAGGTTCTTGCTGATCACTGAGTTGCTCTCAAGGGACTTGCAATCTAATGGGGGAGACAACATACAAACAACTATGTCCAGTCACACTATATATAGGATGACAAATTGGAAATAATCAACGGCGAAAGCACTAGAATTAAAGATTAGGAAAGACTTACTGTAGAAGGAGGATTTTGAGCTGAGATTGTAGGGAGAAGGAGAAGTATTTCAGACATGAGAGATAGTGAAAATATCCATGATCAAGAAATAGTGTCTTGTTCTAGAAATATCAAAAATGCCAATGTCACTGGATTACAGACTTCATGATGAGGTTTAAAGTTTAAGAAGCCCTAGAAAGTGGGGGAGGGCCAGGTTATGAAGGGCTTTGAACTTTATAGTAAAGGTTTTATATTTGATACTAGAGGTGATAGTTAGCTACTATGTGATAAGAACTTTTGAGTAAGAGGTGGTAGGGAGAGTTACATGGTCAGACCTAGGATTGAAAGGAGAGACTCATGGCAGGCAGACCAACCAGCATGAAGTAAAGTATCAGTGTCAGAGGTGAGAAAAGAGCATATTCAAAAGATTTTATGAAGGTAAAATGATTGTCAAGCCTTGGCAATAGTTTGGATACAAAAAGGTAAGATTAAGAGAGATGAAGGAATTGAGGGTGAAATCTAGGTTTGAGCTTGGTGACTGGCTAGATGATGGTACTGTTGATAATAATAGAGAAGTTAGGAAGGAAAGGGGTCTTTGTTTTGGACGTGTTGAGTTTAAGATATAAGTCATCAAGTTGCAGATAAAAAACCTAGATATCAGCAAAGAGGTTAGATAAGTAGTTTGGAATCATTGACATAAAGAAGATTGAATTCATGGGAGCTGATAACCAAGTTATGCCAAACTAAAGAGTCTTCATCTTAAGCCATTGAAGCATTTTGAACAGAATGACATGGCAAGATATGTATAGGGAAAATGTTTAGTAGTAAATGAAATAGAAATGAGGAGAGAATAATGACTGGAAGACCTATTAGACTATTGTAGTAGCCAAAATGAGTAGAAATGAGAGCCTTTGCAAGGTAATAATAGTGAAAGAAAGGGAGCAGAGAAGTAAAAAATACTTCATAGATAAAAAGAATATCATTTGGTAACTGGAAATGAGAGTTGAGGAAAAAAGAAGTTATACAATACCAAGATTCTAAATAAGTCACACTGAATGAATGGTGGCACCACTCCCAGAAACAACAAAGTCAAAAAGAGGAACAGATTTGGAGGAGAAAATGATGAACTCAGCCTGAGTTTTGGATATGTCCAGTTTGAAGTGCTAGTAAAGGAGTTGGAGATGTGGATCTTGAGCTGGCAAGAGAGGCTGAAGCTAGAGACAGAAAATTGGAAATCATTTGTTTATCAGTGGAAGTTGAAGTCATGGAACTAGAATGGAGGCAGTCATCAATACCTTCTCCAGAGATATCAAAAAGGAAGATGCAATAACCACAGAGTAGTCTAGTGTATTTTCTCTGTTTCAATAGAGATGGTAGTGGGGAGAAGTTAAGTTTGGAAGCTTAGTCTTAACCTTTTTCTTAAGAAGCCATTAGTTTGTGTGGAAAGAGTCATAGTTCTCAGAATTTTAAATACTGTGCTCATCCCACTTGGGTACTTTTCATCATTTCTGAGGAACAAAAGTAGCCGTTTTCCTATTTAGAACTGGGAATGAATATGTTTATATGTAAATAGTATAAACACTTTCGTGGCCATTACCAGTTGTTTTTTAATAATGAGTTCAGAGGAATCCGCTAGAATGAATTGCTCAATTGCAGTATGCATAAAATTACAGACTGAGTCATAGCTTTTTTTGAATGGGATTTTCATTTTATTGGTTTTAATCAGCAACACTTCATTACCCTGAAGATGCTCTGTTTTTTTCTAACTACCTTATCCTGTGGTGAACATAATTTTAAAATTAATATTATTTAGTTAAATGTCAGATATAGCAGAAAGATTTTACCAACTTGAAGTCACAGAGCTTTAACAAACTATTCTTGGTTAGAGGGTACAAAAGATAAAATATATTATGCAGCTGGGTGTTTTCCCTACTGCATTAATTCTTTCTATTCAGTCATAAAAACAACATTTTGCTCAGTGAGCTATAGTCCAATTACTTATAGAGCTTTTCTTTAAAGTCCATCTATGGTGTATACATGATTACCCATTTCATTTTCAAAGTAGACATTCATTGGCTATCTTAACAGCAGTGTGAAATTAAATTATATCTCGACTATAGTTTGATGCAACCACACTTAGTCCTGAAGCACTGTGGGCTACCATTAGCATGCCTGTGTAAGAGTGGGTTTGTATCTTGCTTGTAGGCCACTGATAAGATTTAAATGACTACTACTGAAAGATTCTTGCTCTGGGGTACAGGATTCAATAGAAATTCATTTATTTAGGTTGTGTGTGGTATTGAATGACTTAAACTGGAGGTAGAATACAGTCATTCATATGTAAAGGTTGTTCTTCCAGGGAGCTTGCAACTGTCTGATAAGAAAAAAAAAAGCAGTTGTCGTGTATTTGAACCTTCCAAAAATTGCCAACATAGATATTGCTTCTTATACTACTTTCCCTGTGCAGTAAGAAATATGTTCTCAGTGAAAGTCTTTTAATCTAATTGTGAAGTGATTGTTGTTTTGCCTCAAAGATAACTCCTGGAATCCACTGATGTGTTTTCTTGTAAAAATGCAAATTACATTAATGCTACTATTTCATATCAGATAGGTTAACTTCTGCCAGTAGCAATCAAAAGCAGAGAATTTCAAGCTTGACTTGAACAACATTTCAGGTTCTGATTCTTATCATCTTTATTCTATCTCTACTCTGAACCCATTTTAAAGCATACAACTTATAATAAGGTTAGCATAATACATTTTAAAAATCTAGTTTCTCTGGTTGGCTACACATGTTTGGAGCAGTTCAGTTCTGTGGTTTTGTATCAAGGGAAGATTAAAGGGGCTTTATAGCCATAAACACTCCCCTTCTTGCCATCCCCTGTCCCCCTTCCCCACCCCAGTCTATTATTTTGACTCATAAAGGTGAGCTAGAATAAGCCATGTGTAGAGTCAGTATGTAACTGACCACTCTCATATTCATAGAAAGGCTGCTTTTAAGTCTTGATTTTTTTAAAAGCTGAAATAATCTAGTAAAAAAATTATCATAATTGCATTAGTGTCAAAATGTTTCCATGGCCTTTGGCATGTAACCAATTTTATAGGAGGTATATAATTTCTATTTCAGAAATCAAGCTCATATAATTTCTGGTAATGCTAAGGAGTTTAATGTGTTAAACATTTAAGGGATTTTCTTCCCCTTTCTAGTGCCCCTTCTTTGATACCACTTCCAGGAACAAAAGCACCACCTTCAACAGATAAATATTCTGTATTTAAAGGAATTGCTGTTGATAAGACATCCGAAAATGCAACTCCCTTTGGAGGTAAAAAATAAAATTTGTTTGCTCATAAAATATAAAATATTTATGTTTCTATGATTTTAGTAGTGATTTTGTTCTAGCTATGTAAAATATCTGTTTTTAGGTAAAAGTTCTAAATTAGATTTAGCTGTGATGTGCTTTCACAATAACCTTAAAACTTTTGCCTTTTTTTAATGCAATATAGAACATGGAGACAAATACAGTGCTTTCAGAGAATTAGAACAGCCTGCAGAAAATAAGTCTCTGGGTAAGTTTTTGGTCATATATGGTAAATAAATAAAGACTGGGAGTGCGTGTGTCTGTGTCTCTCTCTCTCTCTCTCTCTCTCTCTCTCCCTCTCTCTCTTCCCTCTCTCTTCCCTCTCTCCCCACATGAGCAGAATTTGACAGAGAGATATAGGCATGAAGCCCTTCTACCCTGGCTTAGATTCTGAGATTTCACCAAACTGTGGGCCTCCTTTGTCATTTGCTTAGTCATCTTCCTTTTAATAGAAATATATTGAGTCAGCGTTTTTAAAAACAAAGGCCTGGCCTAGGCAAAGCTATAGATGTCATCTCAAGATTCCTGCCTTTGGGTCACTGGTATTCCAAAGTGTAGGTTGGTTGAGCTCTTTATTACTAACTGAGAGGATATGGTCCTCTTTCCTCGGGGTGGTGCACAATTCATCTTTATAAACTAACCATCTTGGGGCAGCTGGGTAGCTCAGTGGATTGAGAGCCAGGCCTAGAGAGGGGAGGTTCTAGGTTCAAATCTGGCCTCAGGCACTTCCCAGCTGTGTGACCCTGGGCAAGTCCCTTGACCCCCATTGCCTACCCTTACACTCTTCTGCCTTAGAGCCAATATACAGTATTGACTCCAAGACAGAAGGTAAAGGTTTAAAAAATAATAATAATAATAAACTAACCATCTTTCTTATGAATGTAAAGACAAATTTACTTTAAAACAGTAGAAAGATGAAATTGTTTTTGGGAGATGCATCAGAAACCTTCTTTTGCAATGTTTTATGTCCTTGACAGAATGACAGGATAGAGATAGACTCTTGAGGTACCAAGACTGTCACTGGAAAACAAGCAGGATATAGTCATGGAATAATATGCTTAATATATCATAATGTAGTCATTTTTTGATATTAAAGTTTCCATTTATTATCACTATGTTGTAAATAGTTGTCAATTTATAAACTACCCACTGCTGATTTCTTTTTAACCTTTCACCAGCTTACCTCACTAATGGAAAAGTTTACAATTCATCAGTAAGTTTAGTTTGCTGTGGTGGTTTCATTTTAAAAATTAAAACAAAACAAAAAGTTGTCAATTTCACAGATTAGTTTAAAGTCACACATCAAATTTTAAATTAAATTACCTGTTATTTCGTGAAATTATATATTAGGTGAAATAACTAACATAATACATCCTTTATAATATGACCATGAATAGAACTACCAAAAAATTATTAGTTAATTTAAGAATATTTAACATTTCTGTCCATTTGTGAAGTTGACTTCATTCTTGTTAGTACTGTATCTTAAAAACTCAAGGAAATTGAGTGCGGTTTCATAGACTATACAAAAATTAAGATAGTAAATGAAAATGCCTTTGTTCAAACATTTTGCTGGTGAACTGGTTATATATTCTAGATTAACAGAGTTCTTCTCCATTTCTTAACCATCCTTCCCTGAATTATAATTTTTTATTTTTTTGTTAAACCCTTACTTGCATCTTAGAATCAATACCATGTATTGATTCCAAGGCAGAAAAGCAGTAAGGGCTAGGCAAATGGGGGTTGAGTGGCTCGCCAGGGACACACAGGTAGGAAGTGTCTGGGTTCAGATTTGAACCTAGGACTCCTGCCTGGCTCTCAATCCACTGAGCCACCCAGCTGCCCCCAATTATAATTTTTTAAATAAATTTGTATTTATAGCTTTAGGTTTTTTTATGTCATTAGAATTTCTTCCAGTTTTCCTCCACCTTTCTTTTCACCAAGAGTTATCTCATATAACAAATAATATTTTTTAAAGAAAAAAGAACAGATTTGGCTGCTACATCAATAAAGTCTGAAAATACATGCATGTTCTAAACCCATGGATTTCCTACCTTTGTGAAGAAGTGGAGTTGAGGGGAGCTTCTCATATCTCTTCTTGTCACCATGCTAGTTCTTTTTAATTTTGCAACATTCATTTTTGATTGTTTTGTGGTCTTTATATTTAAATTGTTGTAGTTACTGGGTAAACTGTTTCATTGGCTCCACTTACTTAATTCTGCATCAGATCATAAAAATCTTTCCATGCTTCTATATTCATCATTTTTTTTTCATTTTTATTGATGTGGTTTGTTTTTGCATTATAAAACATTTACAGAGTGCTCTCATTCTATGAAAGGTCTCATAACAGTAAAATAATTAAGCTAAGTTCATCATACGGTGACCTTATCTGAAAGTGCATGCAGCATTTCCACAACTATAAAACCCTCCCACTTCTCTTTTTCAATTTTTTTTAATTAACAGAAGTCTCTTGTCTCTATCTCATTCCCTGTCCCATCCCAAAAAAGAGAAAAAAAAGCCAAATTCCTTATAGCAAATATGCATAGTCAAATAAAACACATTCCCTCATTGGCTGTATATAAAAATAAATGTCTCGTTCTGCACCCTAAATCTGTTACCTCTCTGTCAGGAGATAGTATGTTTCATTATTAGATCATAGATGATAAGCGTATGATTATAGTTGTTACAACTTTCAGAGTTTTTGTCTTTACAGTGTCATCACTGTATGAATTATTCTCTATTCTATTCTTTTCATTCTGTCAGCTTATAAAGTCTTCAAAGTTGTTAATTTTTATAATGAACTTATGATATAAATTGTTCTTATTCCACTTATTTTGCTCTATTGGTTCATATAAATCTCTTCATGAAGGGGCAGCTGGGTAGCCCAGTGGATTGAGAACCAGGCCTAGAGAAGGGAGGTTCTAGGTTCAAATCTGGCCTCAGGCACTTCCCAGCTGTGTGACCCTGGGCAAGTCACTTGACCTCCATTGCCTACCCTTACCACTCTACTGCCTTGGAGCCAGTACTGTGTATTGGCTCCAAGACAGAAGATAAGGGTTTTTTTGTTTTATTTTGTTTTTAATAAATAAATAAATCTCTTCCTGTCTCTTTGCAATCTCATTTTTGTGGTCTTAGATGATATTTTGGGGAAGGATAAGTCTGACGCCCTTATTTTTCTCTTTCTGATGAAATTTTCTTTTTTTTTCTTTTTTTTTTTTTTTAACCCTTGTACTTCGGTGTATTGTCTCATAGGTGGAAGATTGGTAAGGGTGGGCAATGGGGGTCAAGTGACTTGCCCAGGGTCACACAGCTGGGAAGTGGCTGAGGCCGGGTTTGAACCTAGGACCTCCTGTCTCTAGGTCTGACTCTCACTCCACTTAGCTACCCAGCTGCCCCCCGAAATTTTCTTTTAAATTAATGCCTCTGTAATTCAGGAATATCAATTTATAGCAAATCCTGGATTAAAAATACACAATTAAGCAAAATGTTGGCTATCAACACTGAATTTCTCATTACTTAACCAGCACCATCAATGCATATGATTCTCCCTTATTGCTTAATGTTTAAATGTTTTATTCTTGGTAGACCACCATTCCATGGTGTGGCTCTCCAGTAATACTCAGACCCTCCTCAATTCACTGCATGCTCAATTGGCCAATTACAGGGGTAGAAAGTAGAAAAGCCCTGACCCTGGTAGTAGAATGGCTGCAGTTGTCAGTATTGGACATAAGAAGTATTGCAGAAATAACTATTTAAAAGGCATTGAAGAAATGAAATGGACCATAAAGTATCAACAGGGTTCTTATTTATCTTCCTATCCATGAATTTCAATATAGAAATAATCTGTGGTTTCCAAATTGTGGGGTATAAGGGAGGGCAAATACAAAGAATCAAATGGTAGTTAAATGTGTCCTCAATAATGTAAGGAAGATTGGAAGAGTACCTAATAAATATATTTGACACTTTGCATGAAATTGGATTTAGTGTGTATTATTTGGTTTTTAGTTGAACATACTTGTTCCCTTTTTCATTCCAGGAGATAGCCTTGCAGAATTCCGAGCTACAGGAACAGATGATGGTTTCACAGATTTTAAAACAGCTGACAGCATATCACCACTAGAACAACCAGCAAAAGATAAAATGTTTCCAATACCCTTCCCCTCTTTAACTGTACAACAGAAACAACAAACACAAGCAAAAAATCATCTGAACTTGGCAGACCTAGATATGTTTTCCTCTGTTGGTGCCCCTAGTGAAAAACCACTTTCTTTTCCAGATGCATTTAGTTCATCAAAATCATCATCCATGCGACCACTCCCAACGACTGCTTCTATGACCACTACAACATCAGCACCGACTAAAAATTCTAGCTTAGCTGATGACTTTGGAGAATTCAGCCTTTTTGGGGGATATTCTAGTTCAGCATCTGTTGGGGGACAGGATGACTTTGCAGATTTTATGGCTTTCAATAATAGCTCCGGCTTGTCTGAGCAAAAGGCAGATGATAAATACGATATCCTTAAAGAAGAAGCTAGCAGTATTCCTATGACTAGCAGCATAGGCAGCACAATGAGAAATGGGCAGAATTCTTCAACTGCTGCTCCAACCAAATATGATGTCTTCAAACAGCTTTCTCTGGAGGGTTCTGGAATAGGTGTTGAGGAGCTGAAAGATAGTACCCCTCCAGGGAAAAATGACGACGATTTTGCTGACTTCCATTCAAACAAATTTTCATCTCTATGTGGTAATTCAGACAAATCTCTGGTGGAAAAAGTGGTAGCTTTTAGGCATGCCAAAGAAGATTCTGCTTCAGTGAAGTCTTTGGACCTGCCTTCCATTGGTGGTAGCAGTGTTGGCAAGGAGGACTCTGAAGATGCACTCTCTGTTCAGTTTGACATGAAACTGGCTGATGTAGGAGGAGATCTTAAGCATGTCATGTCTGATAGCTCTTTGGATTTGCCCACAGTTAGTGGCCAGCATCCGCCTGCAGCAGGTGAGGAATTGGTGCGATTGCTCTGGTGATAGTCGTAGATTTCAAAGATAATTCCGTGTGGCTGATTTACAGTATTTAATGCTCTTACCCTTTACCATTGTGAAAGGTTCTTTAATTGCAAACCCCTTAGTTGCCAAAATCCCTCTAAAACAGTGTAATACTGACTTTTTTGACCACTTGCTGAGATTGAATAGTTAAAATACTTTTGTTTTGGAATCTTACACCAACTTGGCTCATTAACACTTAACAGCTAGAAAATCCCTGCATTGAACAGAGATTTGAAATAACATTTTCAGTGTTAGCAGTGCTCCTCCAGTTCTGCCTGCAAGGTCAGTGTACCTCCTTTGCTTTTTCTTGTCTTGTGGGTAATTTCTTCAGCTGCCAGAAGTGACCAATTAGTGTTCTAATTAGGTTTACAGAAGCACACTATGCCAAGAGTAAAAGCTTCTAACTAAATAACCCAGTATTGTAATCTGCCCTTTCAAGACAGGAAGAAAAAAAATAGACTATATTGATGTGCTGTGTTTTAGGTATGGGCAACAAAGGAGGGTTATACATTGTTATTGTCAGTGAAATCATAGTTCTCAGTGTTAACACTAATACTGGTATTATTTAATTATAACAAATCTGTCAGTGCTAGGGTAGATGAGCAACTAGCTATCTGTTTGGGGAAAATCAAAATTAGCTGAATGTATCTTCAGCGGCCCTCTTTAAACTCTCTATGAAGTTAGAGATAGGACAACATATGAAACAAGTATATTTCAGTCTTCATAGCATAAAAACTAACTTCCCAAGTGTCCTAGTTTTTTTCTTTTGATATGTACATAGAGAGATGGTTAAACCTATTTTGTGGCCTTTAATAATGAGAAATATCTCAGTATTACTGTATATTCTAAAGAAAGCATTATGCAGTTGAAAGTTTTTTGAACGGGAGGGGGACACACTGTTAACTGTAAGAATTATTACCATAAGGATCAATTATTTCCATAAGAGAAATTTCTTCCAAGTTTACAGATCTGGATTGAAAATTATATAGTTCTGTAGTTTTGCATCATATGGTATTTTTATGTCAGAAAACAAACCTAGATCTTTCCGTTGGCTTCCTAAGTATGCACAGGGCATGCTCCTGTTAAAGGTTCTGAAAGTAGGAGCAATTAGCCAAGACATTCCATATTTCATGTTGCTGCTTGGCAAAGTGTTCTAAACACAGCAGGCTTTCCAAATAGCACCTCATGCTCTTGAATGTTTACTTTCTTTTTTATGTGCTTTACTCAAGTATTTTTCTATCTTTTTTTCTTTTTTTGTTCAATATAATGATTTTGCTTTTTTTTTTTTTTTTTTTTTTTTTTTTTTTTTTTTTTTTTGGTACAAGCTAGCTGCTTTGGGGCCGTGGCAGTTAATTGCAAACTGCTCAGTTTTGTGAAAATTGTCTTCATTTTTACCTAAAAATAATAGCTTGTAACCTGGGTACTAGTCTTTTGGACACTGAAGTTATTAATTAGAAGCTATTTTTCTGAAAGTGAGTCTGTATTCTTTCACAATGCCAAGCTAAATGTTTTCACAAGGAGAGTTTCACTCCAGCCCTTTTCTGTTTTAGTCTTCTGACTGAGCTTGCTCTTATTTATTTGTTAAAATAACCTCCTGTGCTCGTGTTCTTTTATGTATGTTTGGAACATTTCTAGCTTTGAACCTGTAACGTTCAAGCCAAGTCTCTTCAGTTTGCATATATTCTTAAAAGCATATTGTTTCCTCCTCCCTTTGATCTGTAAATTTCATGTCAGAAAGGAGCAGTATCCCTTTAGAGTGGTTAGCAAGGGTTGTTGTCTGACCACTGAGCTACATTATAGTTGCACAAAAATGCTACATTAAAGTGTTAAAGGGGATCAATGGCAGTGAATTTCGAAAGCTGGTTTGGCTTTACCCATAAAACATCATAGTATCCTACCCTCTGAGTTCGTAGGTTGCATGAATCCCTTAGTAGGGAAATAAGCAATAGACTTACTTCACTGGAACTATTGAAGAGGGAATAATAAAGTTCAGTCAGTTTCTTTCTGAGGACCTTAATCCTATTGAGTGACCCTAACTTAACTCTGTAAAAGGATACTGTCTCTTTAAACTTTGCTATAATTCTTTGTATGAAAGACAGATAATACTAATAACTTGCCTGATTTCTTGCATATATTCAATTTAATACTTTTGAGAACTTGCTGCATATAGTTTTGACTAGACTGCTTTGATATTTTTTCCCTCTAAATTTAATCTCTTCATTTAAACATTTTAATGTTCAATTGGGTTAAATCCATTTTATTCTATTTTAACTGCAGCAGGAACTCACCCTCATTTGTAACATTATTCAAAAGGGTTAGCAAACCAGCTGCATCTGCCTACCTGTATAGTAGCTCTTCTTTGACATTAAAAATCTTTGTATTTTAATCGACACCTGGTTTTTTGCTGCTTTTCTGATGTCTTTTTTCAATTTAAACATTTTCTGTGTGAATGTGCCTTCTCAAACTTGCGTTAGTATATTCTTCTGCAAAAACTGACCTGCATGCTTATTCTTATGACTTCCTTTTGAGCTCTTCTGTATCACTATCTTTTTTTGTGATCTGTAAGTCCTGTGTTAATAAATAATACCTTGGCATATTTTGAAAGTGTGGGGGTGTGTGTAATTTATACCTGGGAAGGATAAAACAGAGATAGAACTTGAGCCATACCTAAGATCAGAGCCAATAGTGTCTCTGGAGCTACTTGTTTTTTGTTTTGGATTGTTTTACAACTCCTTTTTCCTATGGAACAATTGTAGCTTGTTCAGTAATAGGGAATTTTAGATTTTTTTTTTATTCCACTAATGCAAGCCCTTTGGGAATATTGAACTTGTACTGTGTCTTTTAAATATTAGAAAACCCTCTACCTTTTAAAAGTAAACTTACCCTAACTTTTTCTGGAGGAAGGGACCAAGTAAGTGGGTTTTAATTTTGAAAAAGAAAAAACAATTAAGAAATCTACTTAAAATTAGATATCTACACATTTATTTCAAAATAGGTCATCAAATGGTTTTGACTTGACTTATGGTCACCATAGACCTACTCTGAATTTAAATTGATGATCCTGCAGAGGAAACTGTTTAAGGCTAATCCCTGGAGGACTTCAGACCTAAATGTGAGCTGGATTCAGAATTATATGTCCTCTAGTATCTCAGATCAATTTTTTTAAGCTTAAGAATTTAGTTTGAAGCCTGATTAAGTTTTCATTTATTACTAATAATCTATGGAACATAATCTCCTCTCACCCCGCAAAATAACTTTGGATATATGTGATAAAACTATATTTTAAAAACCAATTTCCAGAGCTACCAATACAATTTAGGAGTCTGTGTTGGTCAAACCTATAAGCTAACTGGTTTGTTTTTTTTTTTCCATTTTAGAGCAGAATGGAGGAGAGGTATCTTTTTTTTAAGTAAAAACCACAGATGCCTTTAAAAACATTTTGGAGGGAAGTGAAAATTCTAGGCTAAATTTTAAGTCAGGTGACTTAATTTTTGATTGAAAATAAAGGAAATTTAACCAAGGGCAAGAAGTTATAACAAGATGGCTGGAGAAGGGAATCTGTGATGGTATCTGAAAATGAATCTTTGGGGATAGGGAAGAATTCAGATTATTTGGTATAATCATATCTAAAGGAGAGAAAGCAGAAGCACTATTGTGGAAAGCACCTCCTGCATAACACAATGAACCATAAACCATGTTTAGTATGTAGTTTATAGGATGTTTCTTGCTAAACTCAAGAAATGTCCTCTGTCACAAATTGACATTCATCTTAAATGAAAAGATCCTACTAATTCCTAAAAATCAGCAGGATATAAAAGACAGTTGAATTGAAAAAGAATTTCAAAGAATGATGCTGATTTCTTAGCCCACTTAAAAGATCAAATTATTTTGTATTTCCTGATAACTTGGGATCTATGTTTTTCAGTTGTGTACATTTGGTATTTATTCTTTGAATGTTATAGACATGCAGTGGAACATTAGGAGCAGAAAATGTTACTGAAAGAAGTCAACCTTGGACCATGTGGAATTGGTGTCTAGTCAAGGGACTCCCTCATATGCCCTCTAGGACAGTTTGTGTGTCTGTTGGCATTGTCATCCTACTCAACATAAAGGTGGGATGGGTGCGCTTGGTGTTCTAAGTTGCCTAATGATGACCACTTATCTACTGTCCTTCCTCATTCTCCTGAGCTAGTGGCATGAATATGAAATGTCAGCAATCCTTTGTCCTCTACTTTCAGGTAGCCACTTTACACTATTGAACTTAATGCAGGGCCATAGAAACTAACTTAGATTGTGTGGATATAAAATAAGTTATGGGCAATTAAATTTAGACTTATCAGTTCAAATGAAGAATGGCAGATTTTATGTATGTAATACTGAAAAGCAGTTTATGTGTCACCATTTAATAGCCTGTCAGAAATCTGCTATGATCTGTCTTTATTTTCTTCAACAACACCAATCCCAGCAAATTTGAGGCTTTTCATAGGCTAGATTATCATTACTAGAGAATACAGACTTTTGGCTATTCTGAGATAGTAGGATGAAACTAAGAGAGGAGACCAGAAACTGAAAATTAACATTTCACAACACAATAGGTTGTGCTAAATAAGGTTCAGATTGCTATTGAGATTCAAAGGATCCTTCTTCCTTGATCCAATAGACATTTTTGTTGCTCCATGAGAATACCCCTGGGAAAAAGGAATTTATTCTCTGTCCTCATTCTAGAACACTTGTCTTGATTGTCTGGACATGTGCCTGGTATTTTAGAAAAGATTTATATGGAGAAGGCCCCTAAACTCTGTGCTTCCTACAATAAAAGTGGTAATGGGGGGGGGGCCGCTGGGTAGCTTAGTGGATTGAGAGCCAGGTCTAGAGATGGGAGGACCTAGGTTCAAATCTGGCCTCAGACACTTCCCATCTGTGTGACCCTGGGCAAGTCACTTGACCCCCATTGCCCACCCTTACCATTCTTCCACCTAGGAGCCAATACACAGAAGTTAAGGGTTTGAAAATGTTAAAAAAAAAAAAAAAAAAAAAAAGTGGTAATGGGATGATAACCCATATTGCCAACACTGATCCAAAATTCAAAATTAATTTTAAAAAATCTTCTGCTGTTGTCTTGGAGGCCTCATCCTGAAATTGACTTTTGAAAGTTTTAAACTTTTTATGCATGTACTGAAAAATATAAATATTTCAACCAACATATTTTGTTCAAGGGAATGTAAATATAGGGTATGGTAGGGACCTAATGTTATTGCAATAGCACGAGCAAAAAATCCATGTTATTTGTGATCCATAGTGAAAAAGCAGATTGTATAGTTCTTGCTTTGTCCTTTTTCTAGGCACACTGAAGAAGTTGATGTTTGTAGTATGTGCCTAGTATCAAATACATGTATAAAAGCACACAGTTGTGGATGCATTCTCTTGAGCTCGATAATGGCTCTACTTAGTACAATCAAAGAATACTCTAAAATTTCAAATGTAGTAATTGTTCCCTGTTTGTTTTATTGTGTTGCAGACTCTTGCTTTTCTTTCCTTTTTCTATTGCAATTTGTTGAGTATGCCTGTCAAATCAAAAACAGCTATAGAAGCTTAAGTGATTACAATATAAAAGAGTAGATGTAACCCTTAGTTTGCCAGACAATTCACCTATTAGTTATTCCAAAGTTCTTACAGAAAAGTCTTAGCTTGGCAGACTCTTCAGTATTATGAAGAACATTGTATTCTCAAGTACATTACATAGAGTGAGGATAGGGAGAAGGAAGTGTTTATGAAATTTACTTTGAAGAAGAATACACAGATGTCAGAGATTTTGCACTCATTAGCAATATTCCAATAGCAAACAGATTTTAGCAGTCACAATCATACAGTATTCCTAATGACATCAGTAAATGTGGTTTTTAACTATTTAAAGTAAACCAGCTTACAAATTAACTAATTTAGCGGATGATTTTTTTTCCCATTCTTTGCATTTGTAAACTAGCTTAGAAAAAGCAAAAGTGTTAATCAAATTTTATTTTTAAAAATGTTAGCAGGTTCACTGCTCATTATTTTAAGATTCTTAAGAGATTTTTAAACTCCTGGCATGCATCTCACTTGGGATATTTCTGTGATTTGTTCCAAAACATAAGCTCTTGTTAGTCTCATTTTCCAGTATGAATTGGGATTTGTTGATGATATGGGTGTATAATTATATAAATAATTTCAATCTTGCCAGCTTAACTAATTTTTTGGTTTAAATGCTATTTTTGTAATTCTATATACTGTCACCCCTGTTTTTAAAAAACTATTTCCATAATTACACAAGGGAATTTTTTATTTCCATGGAAACTGGTTTGGCAGTTTTTAGCTAAAGCTAATTTTTCGTTAAATTGATCTCTAGCATCTAGGAAATTTACAATTTTTTAATAAGAACCAATTTTTAACATAACTGCATAAACAGTCATTCTGCTATATTCCAATAATAAAAATGTCCCCATTGTGAAACATTCTCCTCAGGCTATTTGAAGGCCCTGATTGCATTTAATTGAAACTACCTTTTATTTAAATTTAACTTTGAGACATGTACTTTTGTTCACTTTACGGAAGAGAGTCTACAAGAGCATTCAGACTGAGATTTGTATTGGGGGCAAGGATCTTATAGCGAGAGTACTATCTTCTATACATTTGAATTCAACATATTTTCAGCTTGATTTTTTAAAATAAACCATAACATTTAAAAACCCCATCATCCTGTGAAAGACACTTAATTTCCTGGAAAGTGTTCCTTTTTAAACATCCAATTTTTTTTTTCAAAATTTGACTCTCAGTTCCCCTTCCCTAACTGAATCAAGAAAGAGTTAGGGCATCCTGTGTAGAGGCAGTGGGGTGTCAGAAATCCTTTAATTAACTTCAGCTAACCAGTATTGCTGTGAAGAAAATATAAGGACCTAGTGCCCTGGCAAAGTGGAATAATGGGTAGCTCTAGATAATAAATAGGGGTTTCAGAAGGTGACATTTTCCAGATAAGTCATATTGTTATGGATCAGCATCATCCTATTTATATGCCTCACTCTGTATTGAGCAAGTAGAAAGAGGCAAGTTTTTAAAGAGGAAGTCTATAGGCCCACCCATAAAGGTACTCTGACAGTACCAACTGCTCCAAACCTACCACATATATACTGTTGGAAAATCAGTTAGGAAACTTTTTGGTCTTTCCTTCCCCCATAAGTAGCAGTTTTTTTGTTTCTTTTTTTTTCTTTTTTAACTTGGAAGCTGTTTCATTTAAGACTCTTAAGCAATGGGGCAAATAGGTGGTTCAGTGGATAATCAAGCAGGCCCAGAGATGGGAGAGCCTGGGTTCAAATGTGGCCTCAGGCACTTCCTAGCTGGGTCACCGTGGGCAAGTGGACTCCAGTTGTCTATCCCTTAGCACTCTACTTGGTATCAATTCTAAGACAAAAGGTAACAGTTTACAAAAAGATACAAACAGCAATTTAGCTTCACTTCATTCACATTCACTTCATGTTTTTAGTAGTCCGGTCACAAAAGCATACCAAGCACATTCTGGATTTTAGACGCTTTGTAATATGTTTTCTGGCTTGGGGTTCTCACTTAAAAAAGAAAGACAAGAGAGGAGGAAGAAGAAGAAGAGGAAGATAAAGTTGAATGAGAAGCAGGCAGCTTGTTAATAATAGCAGTGTTATGGGCTAAAATAGATGATCGGAATGTTTCTTCCTCACACCCCGTCAGTCACGCAGTGGGAAGCACACAGTGGCCCAAATAATGACTGGGTAAGTAACTGCCTGATCAAAGCCCCACTTAGAGCATTTTTGGTTCATTCTGAAACAAAGCCCTTAACTAATTAAAAGTTAGGTGCCTGTGTTGCCATTTTCACCTTAATTTAATGTTGGAAACTTGTTTTCCTTTTTTTTAATTACCCAGTTCATATACATCTGCTTTTCTTCTTTTTCTTACACTTGTGTTCTCTAAGGAGCATTTTCTGGGCAAAGTCAGGACAGAGGTAAATAGTTAAAAGTGACAAGTTGTTTTTCTTTTAACTAAGTAGTATATTTGTTAATGTGATTTATTTTATATACATAACTATATATATATTAGCTTACAAAAGACCTACAATTTTTTATCATAAAGACACTTCTATAGTCTTACTATGTGTAATGGTTTTTTTTTTCCATATCCAAAGAAAATGGTTTCATAGAGTTGCATATAAACCTCAATCTCACCTTGACTTGAGGTGGAAGTATAAACCCTAAATTTAGTTTATTCTAGCATAACAAAAATTCCAAACCTGATGCTCCACATGTTTCACTTGTGCACAGCTTTTAGGGTATTCTATTTAGATAATGAGCACATCTCTAATTGTGGGATCTTATTTTCCTTTCAGATATAGATGACTTCAAGTATGCTGCTTTGGGGACCTATGGTAGCAATTCTGCAGTGAGTGCCCTTGCAAGCTGTGACTGGTCAGACAGGGATGATGCTTCTCCAGGCAGAATGCTCTCTCCATTTGTCCTCTCAGCAGGAAGTGGTTCCTCCTCTGCTACTTCAATTCTTCAGAAGAAAGAGACCTCATTTGGCAGTTCAGAAAATATTACCATGACAACAGTTTCCAAAGTGACGACCTTTCCAAGTGATGATTCTCTTCCTGAGGCTACTTTTTCACCTTTTGAAAACTTTAAAAATGGTATTTCCCAGCCCATGGAGGAAAGAGATAGCGAGAGTGGTGATTTTGTTAAAACACAGGACCTACCAGCAACTGAACAAAGCCAAGAGACCATGTATTCAGTGTCAGTTGCCAGTGGCATGACTCAGGATACTCCAAAAGAATGTCCTGATGACTTTGGAGAATTTCAAAGCGAAAAGCCCAAAATCAGTAAATTTGATTTTCTCGTGGCTAATACTCAAAGCAAGATGAAATCTAGTGAAGAAATGATCAAAAATGAGCTGGCTACCTTTGACCTTTCTGTTCAAGGTGAGCAAATTAAGGGCAGAATTTTACTGTTGTGGTTTTGTCTCTTGGTGTTGTACCTTTTTTTTAAAACCTTTACTTTCTGTCTTAGTAACAGCTCAAAGACCGAAGGAAAAAAGCTATGTAAACAGGGTTAAGTGACTTATCCAGGGTCGTACAGCTAGCAAGTGTCTGAGGTCAGATTTGAACCCAGGTCCGCCTGACTCCAGGTGTGGCACTCTGTCCACTGTGCTACCTAGCTGCCCTACATTCTTAATTATAAATATCTTGTTTCTTATTACAATGAAAGAGACATTTTTAATTCAATTTTATTTTATTTCCAGTTCTAAATTCTTTCCCCTCTCCCCCCGCTCCCCCAAGAAGGCAAGAAAATCAAAACCCATTTTAAATATGCATAATCACACAAAACAAATTTCCACATTAACCATGCCCCCCCTACCCTAACCCCCCCCCAAAAAAAAAAACAGAAATAGGAGAAAATATGCTTCAATCTCTTCTCTGAGCCCATTAACTTTCTCTCTGAAGGTGATTAGCAAGCACATTCTATCATGAGTTTTTTTGAATTATGATTGAAAGAAACATTTTTCAACCATTAAATTAGTGTTTCCTGGAAAAGGTTGGATGAGTTTCTTCAGGACTGAGCTGAAGCCAGGAGGGTAACTACAGTGAGGTAAGATGTTCAATAGGCTAAAGAAGTCCAGAGAAATAGTATGTAGCTAGTTAGTTCACTAAGAGCACCACTAAGGAAACCATAGATAGGATTCTCATGTGGGCCATACCTTTTTTTTTTTCAGTTACATGTAGAAACAATTTTTGACAATTGTTTTCTGACATCTTAAGATTCAGATTTTCTCCCTCCACACAACCCCCTCAGCAAGAAATAGTCTGATATAGGTTATTCTACTTGGGCCATAACTCTTAACCCCATCTCACAAACAAGTGCTTTTATAAAATTGGGAGAAGTGAATCAGTGGTAAATTCACTATTTTGGTTACTTATATATTTATTATTTATTATAGTTTTTTTAATATATTTTTGGCTCTTTAAAAAAAAACACAATAAAAGTCCTGCTGATAGGGGCAGCTGGGTAGCTCAGTGGAGTGAGAGTCAGGCCTAGAGACAGGAGGTCCTAGGTTCAAACCCGGCCTCAGCCACTTCCCAGCTGTGTGACCCTGGGCAAGTCACTTGACCCCCATTGCCCACCCTTACCAATCATCCACCTATGAGACAATACACCGAAGTACAAGGGTTTAAAAAAAAAAAAGTCCTGCTGATAATGGGAAAGGAATCATGGCCCCTCTTCTCCAGTGATGGTTCATTGTGAGGAAAGAAGGGCATACTAAAATGGAAATAGACCATAAAAGAACAGTAGCAAGAATAAAGATCAAAGAAGGAAGACTGAAAGCAATATGTAGTTTCCCAGACAGATTGAATGGATTGAGATTTGTGTTTCAAAATACTGAAAGATAAAAATATATGAAAGAATTTTTGGGGGGCCAAGATATACTTGATTGGAGTATCTTGCAATAGATTCTAAAATTCATGAAACATATTATGTAGTAGAAGCCCTTTGATTATACTTTCAATTGTACTTAGGGTCTCACAAGAGAAGCTTGAGCCTTGGTGATAAAGAAATAAGCCGGTCCTCTCCATCTCCAGCTTTAGAGCAACCTTTCAGAGATCGCTCTAACACTCTAAATGAAAAGCCAGCTCTGCCTGTTATCCGGGATAAATACAAGGACCTAACTGGAGAGGTGGAAGTAAGTATGGTTACTTGATAGAAGAGACATGGAGATTGCCTCGGCTTTGCTTCTAGGAGGTGGTACTTTTGTAATTTCACATGGAAAGAAAGGTTGCCTTGAGGAAATTTTCTCTGTGATTCCATTACTGTGGATTCCATTGGAGGAAGCATCACCTGCCGTCAACATTGATATAATGAAAATGGCATTCTGCTTGTAATCCTCCTCAAAAATAACATCCTGTAAATGCAGTCAGTGTAGGCCTCAAATTGTATTCCTGGGATTCTTAGAATGGGAGTTATTCTTTTGTTTCTAAATACTCAGATCTTACCATTTTCACCAGTATCTAAATTTTTTGGAACATGGGGAGAGGAGGGGAGGGGTCCTGCCTGAGTCCTTTAGTTAACTGTTTATTACATCTTAGCCAATTGTTGGCAGCCACTATAGTTAATCATTTTAAATGCCCACCATCACTTTTAACTTTGAAGCACAGAGATGATGTGATGCTCGTATTTTAATTTAATAGTATCATGAAAAGAACCCTGAATTTGGAATTAAAAGCCATGTATTCAAATTACATTTCTACTTATTTAACTTTATCAGTGACCTTGGGGGAGGAGGGATCTGCATCTCAGTTTTCCTCAATCTGTAAGTTAACATCATGTTAGGTCACCTCCAAAATCCTTTCTACCTCTAATCCCCATGATCCCAGTCAGAATCATGTGTCAGTAGCCTTTATTATGTAAGAATCATCACTCCTTAGTCTATAGACAGACCATAGTTTTCTTTCAACCATTTTCAAAGCAACTGGTCCAAATATTGTAATCACTTAATCTTTCTGACTTTCAATTTCCTTATCTGTAAAATGGATTATATCGCCTACCTCATAGGGTTGTTGTGAGGATCAAATGAGATAACATTTAAAATCAAGCTAAGTAAATCTTAATGTGAAGTATTATTATTGTTATCCTCAACATGAACACCAAGATGAAAATATGAAAATGTTATTCCATTGCATTATATAATTTTAAAATATCTCCAAGTTTAAATTAGTAGGTCAACCATTACATTACAGCCTGATCATAAAATTCCTCAAGCATCAGTCCTATTGGTCCTATTCTAGTTCAGCTCCACACAGAGATGGTCAAATCTATTACTGACTAGCTCTTAGAATTGTGCCTCCTCCAAGATCTAGAGCTTTGAAATTCTACTTTCTGTTCACAGCCTCTTTACCCGCTTTTTTGTCTTTATCCTGACTTTTACTCCTTCCTGATTTCTCTCTTCTTGAATATCAACAGAGTGAAATTTAGCCAATTTCACACACACTACAAGCCTATTTATACTTGCCTTTTTCCCCCCTTTCAGTAAAGCATTTATTTTCTTTCCCACCACCTCCATTGAGGGAAAAAAGAAAAACTAAAACCTTTGTAACAAATATTCAGCCAAACAAAACAGATTCTCCCTTCCTGATTTCTGTCATATCTTTCAGCGACTGCTTCAAACCTTTTCTTCTTTCTTCTTGTCACTAAACATCCCCTTAGCCCCATACTTAGAGCTCATGATGAAGTCTCTTACTTTGCTGAGAAGATTGAGGCCATCAAGTGTGGACTCCCTTAGTTTTGCCTAGTCATACCTCCACATTGTTTTACATTAGCTGTCTTCTTGCCCTCCCATCACAAACTAGTTTTTCCTACTGCCTATTAAGTCTAATCTGTCCACCAGTACCCTTGTTCCTATAATGTGCTGCTTGTCACTACCCTCTCAACTCTGATTTGGTAGCTAGTTCCACTCTTGCATACGTCTTCAACATAGCTCTTCTACATCTTTCCACAAAATGTGTAGGTCTCCCCAGCCTAAAAAAGCCTTCTCATGACCTTGAAACCCATTCAATTCCCATCCTATCTCTAAACCATTTTATAGCCAGACTTCTTAGAAAAAAAAATCTGTATCCCATGCCTCTACTTAATATTACCTACTTGCTGGGGGAGGGGCAGCTGAGTAGCTCAGTGGATTGAGAGCCAGGCCTAAAGACGGGAGGTCCTGGGTTCAAATCTGACCTCAGACACTTCCCAGCTCTGTGATCCTGGGCAAGTCAACCCCCATTGCCTAGCTCTTACCACTCTTCTGTCTTAGAACCAATACACAGTGTTTTACCCCTGCAACAGGATTTGCTTCCTCACCATCTTACTGAAATTGTTTTCTCAAAGATCACCACTAATTAGCTAATCCCCAATTCTGTAGCCTTTTTTCAGTCCTCATTCTCCTTCATTGCCCTTTTGATGCTGTGGACCACCCCAAAACCAATATTGGGTATTGCTTCTTCACTTGGCTTCAGAGATACCTCACTCCCCTGATTTTCCTAGAATCATAAGACTAAATAGAGGGAACCATAGGGGCCATGTATTCCAGGCCTTTTATTTTACTGTTGAGAAAACTAAAGCCAAAAGCTTAACTTACTTGGCCAGGATCACACAGATCCAGGATTCAACTCAAGGCCCACATGGATTGAGTTCCAAATGCAGCCTTTTTTTTTATTATGCCACATTGTCCCCTCTTATCCCCTGAACTGCTTCTTTGTATCATTTAAAGGATTTTCCCCAAACAGCTGGTCCTTGACCTTTTATTTTATTTATTTTACTCTTGGCAATTTCACTTCATTTAACAGTCTTAACTATCCAACTCTATGCTAATAACTAAGTCCTAAGTTGCTAAGTCCTCCTATTCTCTGTGAATTATCTCTCTTCTCACAATTATCATTACAACCACCTTACTAGAGGCCTTTATTATGGTGTAACTGAGTGTTAACCCCCTTAGACATCTTTCCACCTCTGCTCTTATGCAGAAATTTTATTCTGTCCATCCTTTCCTCAAACCTTGCTGGGTATCCAAAGTAAAATTCAAATTTCTCTACCTAGCATTCCAAGTTCTTCTGCAATCTATTTCTTTTCTTTCTATATTAAATTGTTCTCTCCTTAAGGTTAAACACTTTAACTTAGTCAAACTTTGTATTTCCCTCACTATCTAGTATAGTGCTTTGCACATAGAAAGCATTTAAAATGTATTTAGATGCTCTAAGATTGCTCAAAGTCTTCATCTAAGATGTGTTTGATCTGGAAGGAGCAAACAAGGAAACAAGTCCTTTGAATCAAAATTAATTTAATAAAAGTAGATAGCAGGGTGTCAGGCTGGCCCACTGCCTTTTTAAGATGATCCTTTCTTTTTTTTTAACAGGAGAATGAAAGATATGCTTATGAGTGGCAGAGATGTTTGGGAAGTGCTCTACATGTGAGTATATAGCTTTCAGTTAAGATGCCTTCATGTGCATAGTTTTTTCCTATGGCCATATTTCATGCTCCATAAGACAGAATAAGAATGTTCAGAGGGGTCAACCGGAATAACACCCTAATTCCAGTGACTAATGCAACATTGTTTGATGTCAGCTATCCTATTCCAAAATGAAATTCTTTGAAAACTCACCCATCTAAATGAGGCTTTGTACCAAACCAATATACCTTTAAGTGTCTATGTCTTTGTTCAAGATGATAAAATATCTTCAACTTTATTCCTAAAGTAAAATCTCTTGGTTGGAGATTTTTTTTGAGCAAAACAAACCTTATCACTCTGAAGAGATTGGGAGGGTAGAGAGGAGAAGACAATAGCAGGAGGTCAAGAATATCAGAATGGTTTCTTCATAACTAATTAAATTTAGAAGATAGTAGGTTATACTACAAAAAAGTACACTCCATTTGGAGTTAAAAAATAAATTCAAATCCTGCCTCAGTTGCTACCTACCTTATGTGACCTTGGGCAAATCATTAAAACTCTCTGTGATTCTCCATTCTTTATATAAAATAAAAGGAATAGATTAGATGATCTCTAAAGGGCACTTCCCATTCTAAATCTTGAGATCTTTATAAATTTCTTTATAAATTACAGTTCACACCGCTCTTATTTTAATAGAAAGCTATGTAAAAATATGCTGACTACCAGGCTTATGCTCTTATCTCCTGACTCTTTAGTTTGGTTGGATAATGATAGTAAATTTTTGTTACTGTACCGCCTTTTACACCACTTAAATATCCAACTATATCCATCCTTCTCCTCTTTTCCCCTGCCATCCCATATAACAAAGAATGTTTTAAATAAGATGAGAAGGTAAACAACTAGCAAAACTGACTTATACATCAAAAAAATTGAAAAATATTTTCAGTGTTTTGTACTTACGGACCTCTCATCTTGGCAAAAGAGTTAGGGAGGGTATCTTCTCATATCTCTTCCTTAGAGTTGTGCTTGTTCTTTGTAATTTTGCAATGTTCATTTTTTTTTCTCATTGATCACTTTTTCTTAGAGGTAATCTAGTGGCATTGTCATGTCATATCTTTTAGATCATTAAGAAGGCAAATGACACTCTAAATGGAATCAGTAGTTCATCTGTTTGCACAGAAGTAATTCAGTCAGCTCAGGGTATGGAGTATTTATTAGGTATGTAACTGTGTTTTGCTTATTGAAAAACATGATGCTTTAGATTTTCATAGTCTGTTTTATATATATTATGAAGCATTTTTAATTTTAAAAACTTTTAGCCAGATATAACTCATATTAGGATGACATTTGCAAATGGAGAAAATAAAGACACAAAAATATCCCAGGATGGGGGGCAGCTGGGTAGCTCAGTGGATTGAGAGCCAGGCCTAGAGACAGGAGGTCCTAAGTTCAAATCCGGCCTCAGACACTTCCCAGCTGTGTGACCCTGGGCAAGTCACTTGACCCCCATTGCCTACCCTTACCACTCTTCCACCTATAAGTCAATACACAGAAGTTAAGGGTTTAAAAAAAAAAAAATTAAAAAAAAAAAAAAAATATCCCAGGATGGTGATAAAACAAGGGTAGGTTCAGACAGTGTGGTTTCTGAATTTTTGCTGTGTAGTCCAAGTTTTCTCCCCTAACTAGATTTTATGTTCCTCCTTTAGTCAGGTAATGCGTCCCTGAGTGCCAATAGATGTATCCTGAAAGATACTAAGAAGGATCTGTGAAGTATCCAGGCTTGCACGAAGCCCTAGTGGAGATCCTTGAATTGTGGGACTTTGTAAGGAAGGGCCATTGAGGATTTTGACTATTGTGATCATATCTTTCTTCTAACAAAAGTATTACCTAAGTGTGATGCTGTTTGCCTTTTCATCTAACACTTCAAGCTATTTACTCTCTCCTGCTGACAGGTGTTGTCGAGGTGTACAGGGTGACCAAACGTGTGGAACTAGGGATCAAGGCCACTGCAGTGTGCAGTGAAAATCTCCAGCAGCTGCTGAAGGACATTGATAAGACATGGAACAACCTGATAGGGTTCATGTCCCTTGCCACACTCACGGTAAGACCATCCATCCGATGCTTGCTTCCCCAGAAGCTTCTCCTTAAAGTAGAAGGGGCTTTCTTTTGGTATGGTATTAGGAGTACTTAATGCACACTTAATCATCTTTGTAACAGGAAAGTAGTGACATTTTTTGATAGGTGATTTGGTTCCTAAATGGCTCTGAAGACATAGCATGGGAAAAAAGGAAAATTATTTTTTATGCTTGCAGTTGGGAGGGTAGAACTTAACCCAAACCACCAGAGTAGTATTCTGGCCAATGGGCAAACCTGTATTCTTCATTGTTCCTACCAGAAGACAAAATGAATAGAAGGTAAAAGAGAAAATTAAATACAGTTCAGCCCCCAAATTTATATTTAAAAGTTTTTAATTCCTTGGATCTCTTTTGAAAGTAGCCATATTCTGGGACAGCTAGGTAACACAGTGGATAGAGCTCCAAGCCTAGAGTCAGAAGGCCCTGGGTTCAAATCTGGCCTTGGACACTTCTTAGCTTTGTAAACTAGCCAAGGCACTTAACCCAGATTATTTAGCCCTTGTCCTTCTGGCCTAGAAATGTTAGAACAGAAGGTAAGAGTTTTAAAAAATTATAAGAAATTAGTCATATTCTGCCTAATTAATACATAATTAACTAGGTGCTGTGATAGTTGATGCAGGGAATGGAGAGCTGTTCAGAATCAAAAAGACCTAAATTTTTGCATGAAAGTACCAGTGTAGCCTATATCAGACTGTTTTCTTCCTCAGGAAGGTGAGGATGGTAGGGAAAGAGAAAATTTTTTTTATTTTTTTTATTAATTCTATCTATTTATTTGTTTGTTTTGAGGTATTTTCCCATGTTTACATGATTCATTTTCTTTCTCTCCCCTCCCACCTCCCAGAGCCTACAAGCACTTCTACTGGATTGTACAGATGTTGTCACTTGATACCTATTCCCATATTATTCATTTTTGCTATAGAGCAATTTTTTTAAGGCTCAAACCCCAAATCACATACCAATATATACATGTGATAAGTGATGTCATATGTTTTGCTTTTGCATTTCTACTCCCATAGTTCTTTCTCTCAACGTGGTTAGCATTCTTTTACATAAGTCCTTCAGGAGTGCCCTAGCTTGTTGCAAAGTCCATTACATTGGATTTTTCCGGTGTTTTACTTTCCGTGTACAATGTTCTTCTGGCTCTACTCATTCACTCTGCTTCAGTTCATTGAGGTTCTCCCAGTTCATATGGAAAGCCTCAAGTTCATCAATCCTTACAGCACGATAGTATACCATCACCATCATATACCACAGTTTGTTTAACCATTCCCCAATTAAGGGACACCCCCTCATTTTCCAGTTTTTTGCCACTACAAAGAGTGCAGCTATGAATATTTTTGTACAAGTATTTTTCCTTATCTCTTTGGTGTACAAACCCAGCAATGGCATTGGCTAGATTAAAGGGAAGGCTTTTAAAGACATAATTCCAAATTGCCTTCCAGAATGGCTGGATTAATTCACAAGTCCACTAGCAATGCATTAGTGTCCTGATTTTGACACATTCCTTCCAACATTTATTATTTTCCTTATTGTCATATTGGCCAATATGCTAGGTGTGCAGTGGTACTTCAGGGTTGTTTTGATTTGCTTTTCTCTAATTAAACTGGCAGAAAACAATCCTCAAAATTTGTTTCTACATGTAACTGAAAAAACTAAAAATAAAAAAGACTTATATACTTCAGACATACTGAATATGCAGGAAAGATATGGGATGAGAACAAGAATGAAAGGACCAAGTCAGGATTTTTTTAAGGAGAAGGGAGATGAAGGTATATTTGTAGGCAGCAAGGAAGGATCCAGTAGACAAGAAGAGAGAGAAAATAAGTGAAAGAGGGGGCAGCTAGGTGACTCAGTAAATAGAGAGCCAGACTTTGGAGTTGGGAGGACCTGGATTCAAATCTGGCCTCAGACACTTCTTAGATGGGCAAGTCACTTAAACCCATTTGTCTAGCCCTTGCCCTTCTGACTTGGAGTTATTAAGATAGAAAGTAAGATTTTTTTTTTTTAAAGAAAGACAGAAAATGAATGAGAGTGGAGATGACGGGCAAATCTGTTAGAGGAAATAGGATGGAATGGGATCAGAGGAAATATGATCACTTGAGCAGGTAGTTCTTGAAAAGGAAAAGAGCCAATAATTGCCATTGTATGAGACTGATAAAGGAAGAGATAGTGGTAAAAGGTATCTGGGTGATATGAGATAAGGAGAGGGAGCTCTCAGCAAATGGCCTCAGTTTTTTCTATAAAATATGAGACAAGGAAGTTATCTGAGAGAATAGAGGAAGCATGGGAGATTGGAGAAGGAGAGAAGATTTGGAAGAGCCACTGTGGAGAGTGGGACAGTGAGTAATTTAGGGAGGTGTAGGACAATTGCTTAGCAGCAGTGAGGATCCATTTGAAGATATGTGACATAAATTTGTAGTTAGCCCAGTCAGCACAGCTTCATGATTGTCTTCACCTTTATGCAGCAACACATGTGTAAGAAGAACGTGGTAGATGGTGGGAGGCTTGGGCAGGGCAAGGTCATCTCTACCAGAAGAGAGTGGTATGGCCCTGAACTGGTTTACCAAGGGTCAAGAGGGGGAAGAAAGAAGAATATAGCTCGTACTAGGGTGGTGGCCTGGAAGAGAATGAAGAGGTCAGTGGATTGGAGGTCACAGTGTGGACAAAGAACAGAATTTAGTCTTAGGAAGCACAGAGAGAGGTAGAAATCTTATCACTGATCAGATAAAGGAATTTCAGAATTCACCAACATGGAAGTGGTACAGGTGGTGGCAAGATCAGGGGTATGGCCATCTCCCTGTGTGGCAGAGCCAGAGGGGGGAAGTCATGAGAGAGGAGTAAGTTGTGTCCTTTGATGAATCTTTTTCTGTCATGAACTTCAGTGCCCCATGGAGCCCTGTCCTGGGCCCTCTTCTCCCTATACACTTCTTCACTTAGTGCACTCATCAGCTCCCATGGATTTAACAAATCACACTGCTCACTTTCTCAATATGGGGCATGGGGAAGGGCTAGAGCAGGGGTCGGCAACCTTTTTGGCTGTGAGAGCCATAAATGCCACATTTTTTAAAATGTAATTTCGTGAGAGCCATACAGTGCTCACAGTGTGCGCTCCTGTAACAGCGCCTGAAAAAAAATTGACTTTATGGCTCCTGCAGAAAGAGCCATATCTGGCCCTCAAAAGAGCCAGATGTGGCTCGAGAGCCATACGTTGCCAACCCCTGGGCTAGAGGAAGTAAAGGAGAATCTGGAAATCACAGTTTAAAAAAAAGTTTAAAAACATACATAAGCATTTACAAATCATCTGTTCTATCCTGCTTTAACTTTCATATTCTCAATAAAGAATGTTTTATATTTTCTTACCAAGACCAAATTATTGATAGATTCTCCAAAAATGGCCAATCAATGACCTATGTGCCAAGAGCTCTAGTGGAGTTATAGTAAAGGAAACAGTTGTTACAAAATTAGGGTGGGTATTCTGTCCCACTTTTTTTTTTTTTTTAACAGTTACTTGCTGTTTCTGAGCTTCCATTTCTTCATCTATAATCAATAAGTGGTTAGATGAAATGATCTTTGAGAGGTCCATCTCCTCTGGTGCTCAATCCTAGGTACCTTCTTTTAATAGGTTTTTTAATTTAGTATGTTGTTAAGGGAAAAAGCACTCCCATCTTACAGAAGATATTCCAGAATTCACCTGTTACCTATGCATCTATCTGCATCAGTAAGGAATCTTGTGATGTTTAGGGTCCCTACTAGTATTTTCTTTCTTTCTTCTTTCCTTTCTCTTTCTTTCTTCTCTTTCTCTCTCCTCTCCCTCCCTCTTTCTCTCCCTCTGTCCCCCTCTCTCTCTGTGTCTCTTTGCCTTTATCTGTCTCCTTCTCCCTCCTTTAGGGACAGCTTCAGAGGTTCTGGAAAAACGCTGAGGTGATCATATTATGTGGCTCAAGCCTCTGAATTTGAAGAAACTGAGTCTTGTTCCTTTACTATATAGCAAAAGAAATGTGAGCTATAGATTGCCTTGTGGTGACACGGCAGAAATGAGCAGTCAGGGGCTGCTTTGTCCCTTGAGCTTTTGTTGATGCTTTTTGGCTGCAGAATTTTCTTAACCCGTCTTTCCATTAAATTTACAAGGTACTTTGATTTTACATCAATCATTTCACTTTATAGTAAGTCCTTAGGTCATATCAATCCTGTGAAAATTAGATTTATGCAAAAATCTCCGAAAAAAAGTCTCTTGCTGTTCCTCTTATGGTACTCACTATTGGAATGGGAGAAAAAATAGCAAATAATACATAGTTATTTTGAGGTTTTTTTGAAAGAAAAATAACATAAAATTTCAGGATTGTATTCTATACAAGCTCCATTTGAATTGCCCCAGTCTATTGTATCTTGAAATAGGAGCTATTTTTATTGAACCATCCTGTACAGTAGTGGTATCATCTCAAATAAAAATGGATTCTCCTATTGTCCATATGTTGTCTTTAAAAAACCCACAAATTATAACAGTATCTATGTTGTATTTTTATTTGTTTCCAAACATTTCCCGTTTGCATTTTTTTTAATTCTTACCTTCTATCTTAGAATCAATATATTGAGTATCAGTTCCAAATCCCTGCTGACTTTGTAGGAAGTAGTTTCACTAGAATGATAGTATCCATAGAGAAATTGCAAAGTAGGAGACAGTACTTTAGCTATTAAGTTTGGCAGTGAAGGAAAAAGAAGTGAATAGAGAACAGAGTCAAGAAAAGGTTGCATGGGGGCCAAAGGCAAGAGAGCCTGAAGAGAAGAAGAGATCGAAAATCGAAAAAGGAAATGAGTAGAGCTCAGGCCCAGAGAAAGCTGGAGGAAATGAGATAAAGATCACAATGGGAGGTGTTAGAATCATCCGAGAGGAGATATTATTTTCCTCTGAGGCTGGAGGGAAAGAGCAGAGAAGATGAGTTAATAACATAAAGAGGTTATTTAAGGTGTCAAGGAAGGAAGATAAAGGGAATCACAAAGGATGACCTCACTCTTGGTAAATTGGGAGTTAAGATCACATTTTGAGAGCAGTAAGCTAGAGGTAGAGTTGGCCCTAAGAACTGAAAAGGTTTAGAAAGCCCATGTTTGGAGTGTAGCAGAGGAGGAGGTACTGGAAGGAATAATCCAAAGTTTGGGAGTAGCAGTGTATTAAGATGCAAAGGATTCAAGAGCAGAGGATTAACCAGTGTTGAAATGGCCAGAGCATGAATAAAGGACTGAGAAACCACTAAGGGATGAAGATTTCTGAAAGCACTTAGAAACTCAGTCATGAGAGTGAAGTATAGCTTGTGACGAATAAAATTCTCCAGGGGCTGTAGGTTATGTATTTATTCATTAGCTGCTCAAGATTTCTAACTAGCCATTGGACTCTATGCACAGCCCAAACAAATGCCAAAGAATTCAAGAGGAGCAGAAGGCAGGGCCCAAGAGAAAGGAATAAGCTTGAGTAGCCAGGAAGCAAAAGAGGACAAAAAAGCAATTTCCTTTAGTGCACATCATATATGCCCCTTGTGACATCCAGTAAGCCTCCCACAGGACATCTCTAATTGGAAAACAGTCACAAGGGAAGTTGACTATGAAATCACCTCAGTCACAACTCCTCCCCATCACAGGAAAGGGAGTGTCCTAAGGACATTACATGGCTGGGTCACAGCAGTCAAAAAATGGCTACCTAGAGCACTTTTCATTCTCCCAGTTACATATTAAAAACAGTTTTCAACATTTAAAAAAAATTTTTGAGTCTCAAATTCTCTCTTTATCTCCCTCCCTTCCCAAAATGGTAAGCAATCTGATAGAGATCTTACATGTGCAGTCATTTAAAACATTTTTCCATATTGATCCTTTTATGGAAGATAACATGAACAAAAAAAAAAATAAGAAAGTGAAAAGGTTTGTTTTGGTCTGGATTCAGACTCCAGTAGTTCTTTCTCTGGAAGCAATCGCATTTTTTATCACAAGAAGAAAAGCAAACTCAGAGGGACAGGGGAAAAAAGGAGGAAAAGCATAAGAAAATAAGATGGAAGGAAATTCACAAAAAGGAAAATAATTGCAGCATAGATTAGAATCTTAACACAGTGTTTACAAGAAACACTTAAGAATGAAAAATACAAAATTGAAATAAGGGACTAGAGCAGAATCTGTTTTGCTTCAGCCAGTTAAAAAAATAGGTAGCAATCACCATCTCAGCCAAAGCAAAAATATCTAATTAAAAAGAGATAAGCAAGAAAACTATTTTGCTAAAAGGTACCATAAATAATGAATTGGTATCAGTACAAAACCTATACACACCATGTGCATGTTCTGAAGCTTATTATTTTGTCTTCAAGTGTTTGAGTTTTCTCATGTTGGATCTTTACTACCCATGGGCTTTATGATTTTGTCCTCTTGGATTCTGAGAGGTTCACTTTCCTCCTTTTAGGGTGGCACACAGGTGAGTCGAGAGAGTACCATATGATATTTTGAAAAGAGCACTGAATTTGGAGTCAGCCCGATGAGTAACACTATACTAAATGACTAAACCTCTCCATTTCCTCATCTTTAAAAGTTCAGGATTTAATGAATCATGTTACCATGGAAAAAGATTCTAAATAAATAAACTATTAAAAAAAAGTTAGGGATTTATTACCTGGAGGTCCCTTCTAACTGTAAAATCTATGATCCTCCAAAACTACTACCAAAAATGCTTTCTTCATTAAGAAAAACCACACCAGAACAATTTGTTTCAGAACAATGGCACTTAGAATATTATGGGTGGAATATAGTCTTTAGAAAATCCAAATTTTGAACATTTAGTATCAGTATTAGCAGAGGTTACCCTTTCTCTTTGTGTAGGACCCCATTCTTGTTCATTTTAATAACCACAATTCCTTGTATTGCTGAATAAAGTCTCCCTCTTGTGGTAGCAGGATTACATAGGACACAGACTGTGATCATTCTAAGCTTCTTGAATAGCATCTACTTTATTGACATTCAGCCAATTATAATGGGCTTTGAGTGATCTACTCCATAGGTGACAGGCTATCATAGGGCTTGAATCCCCCACCCAATGACCTTTTAAATTTAGAAGAAGAGAGAATACAAACTTGGAAGACAAGTTTATTCCAAACAGGTAGTACTTGGAGAAGGGAGTATGGCACAATTCTGACTTCTGTTTGGATAATGAAAATCATATTTAATCCTAAATCCAGATATTTTTGCAACTGCTTTTGACATGCAGTGAGTAGTATTCTATGGGCTTTTCACTTAATGTTGACAGCTGGTAATAATGTATTTTTAGTACTGCTCCATAAATTTCTAGTCTCCAGGATGTTCTTTCATTCCTCATTCATGTAAATGGCTAACGATATCCCCAGCAGAAAGGAGGGGCGGGCAAAGGAACTCAAAATAAAGTTAAGAATTTCAGGTACATTCACAAATCTTATATCATGTTTCATGTTTTCTTAGAAGGAAATACAGCCATTTGTTATTGGTTAGATATAGGATTCTGTGCCCAGCATTTTTTTGTGTACAAATAATTAATATTTAATGTATGTCTTTTAAAACTTAAAATAGCAAATAATAGTCCCACTTCATTATAGATAAAATACCTTCTAAAATAGCCCCTCTGGTTGGCATGCACATGATTTTACTCAAAATCACAGATTTTTAAACTTGAAAAAAGTTCCTCTTATGTAAAATATTAATTTGTCCACAAGGTAATTTATGCAGAGCCCTCTGGGTTTTTACTGAATATAGTGTAACCTCATTTCTTTCATGCCTTTAATTTTTAAAAAATAAGTATTTTTACTGATTGATAGACTGAAAATGTCTCACTTCCAGTTCTTTCTCAGGTGGCCCTGTTGTTCATCAGTATTGTGAAAGTCTCTTTAGTATGGATTACAAAGATTCGATTTGGTTTTTAATCAGCTTTTTAAAAATCTTTCAATTGTAGTTTTTAATTCACCAATTTTTTTTTTACGATTAGTATAATGTGTCAGAGCTTCTGTACCTGCACACTTTGGAATAACATGTCTAGAGTAGTAGTACAGTCTCCCCATTCACCTCTACCTAAAATTAATGCAGCTGAAAATTATATTTTAAACTATTTTACATATATACACTTCTGTTTTGATCTTCCTAAACTATATTTGAAAACTAGAGCAAGTGTTATCCCACATTTTACAGAAAATAAACCTGAAACACCAAATGCTTTTGACCAAAAAAGGAAGATTTGACACCTGAACATAATTGACCACGTGTTGGGTATGCTGTGGATTTTTTTTCTCTGGTCTAGTTTGAACTCTAGGTGACTTTTTAAAGCCCTTTCCAATGCTAAGATTCTATGAGAAAGATTGCAGGTTTGTCCTCTCTTTGCACCTTTTATGTGGTCTGGAAAGGTCCAACTTAAACTCAGAGGATAATTGCTTCAAAAAACTACAGTACCTTTAAGTCTTCAAACTGAAAAGGCTGAAATTAGACATACTTTTTTGGTTGGCCAGGAGGGTGAGAGTAGAGAGTACATTTTCTTTTATTACCCCCAAAATTGTCATACTGTTGAAACTGAGCAGCTAGATGGCTCGCTTGATAAGAGTGCTGCTAGGCCTGGAGTCAGGAAGATGACTCTTAGTTCAAATCCAGCCTCAGATACTTATAGGTGGTATGACCTTGAACATGTCAGTCTCATTTCTGCACCTATAAAATGAGCTGGAGAAGGAAGGTGGCAAAACTATTCCAGTATCTCAGCCTAGAAAACCCAAATGAAGTCGCAGAGAGTAAGATGTGACTGAAATGAATATATGACAATGCTGAAATGGAAAACAGAGGTAGTTTGGGGCAGAAATCAAAGGAAATGCACACTACCTGAAATGATAGTAATTATGAGTAAATTCAATGATGACATTTATTTTGCAGTTGCTAGCTCTGGAATTGCTGAACTTTTAACAGTTTGTCTCATTGTCTTTATAGCCAGATGAAAACTCGTTGGATTTCTCATCCTGTATGCTTCGTCCTGGGATTAAAAATGCTCAGGAACTTGCCTGTGGGGTATGCCTACTGAATGTCGATTCAAGGAGCCGAGTAAGTCCCAGGCATGCCCATCCAGAATTAACTAAAAAGTACTGTTTTCAAGGTAGAGGCTCTAGCCAGTCTTTGTGGTATCTTCTTCACGTGTGTGGTGTCACCAGAGGCTAGAATTTTTATAAAGCTCCAAGGAGACAAGAGTAGTACCATTACTTTCTCTATAAAAGGCACCTGGGAAAGCATGTGTTAAATACTAGTTTGATTTAAGGGGAAGGGTTGGTTTGTTTGGGTTTTGTTTTTTGTTTTTTTTTTTATTAATAAACTTACTATTTTCAGTGTGTGTAGCCAAGGTACAGAACACAATGGGGCTGTGAAGAAGGGTCAAACATGAAACAGTTTGGAGGTAGGCAGACATGTTGGGAGTCTTGTTGACTTTTTGGTTTCAACATTATTTCAGAATGAAGAGAAACCTGCAGAAGAGCATCCTAAAAAAGTATGAACCAGTCACATCTTTTCTTAGTCATCATCTTAATTATGAGTATGGAGGGCTTGTTGGATAATTCCACTGCCATTCTGAATTGTTCCTATCATGAATCCTCCAGAGTCATTTTTGTTGCCGTAATGTTTAATCAACTAATGTGTCTTTGTGGCTTCCCTTCTGTCTCGTTTTGCATGCTTGTTTCTCATGATTGGTTTTTCATATAATTATTTCTTCCTCTTATGGTGTGCCAGACAATTTTATGGCCAACTTATGGAGAAGCCAAGGAAATGGTAGTAATCAAATTAGACTTACAAAGCTAAGAGTAGTTCAGGATTTGTCCAGAGTCCATCAAACTCCAGGATCAAAACAGTTTGGGTTTTTAGGTTTGGGGTGGGGTTTTTTAGTGCCATAAAAAAATTCCCATTCATCTCTCCAAGAATATTAACTAACCCCAGCAATTAACTGAAGGCAAGACTATTCTTTATTCTCCTTGCTAATGTTGCCTTTAGACATCTTTGACAACTCAGTCTCATCTGAGAGTTGTACTAATAAGTCATTTTGATAAGTGACTGCTATGAGCATTCTTGTTATATAGTAATTACTTTAGACTTACACTGATTCAGACATCACTGTTGGATCCACCCTCAATAGCATAAAAATCCATTTTTGGCTCATTTGAAGTTTTAATATGTTGACATTAACTGAAAGTTGTCAGGAGATTATACATAAGTCAAACTATTAGCATTAAGAAGAGGACCTCCCCACTAAGTGAAAGCAGGGATATTCTGCCAACCAGGAAATTCAAGTCACTGTGGCCCCACATAACTTTCTTTGTGCAGTTTTTCTACACAAACATTTGCCATGTTTTACTGAAAGCCAGTTTATTAAGAATCTGTTCCTTTTGAGCAGAGAAATAATGCTGTGTCGTTTCAGCTTTTACAGACTGGATAGCTTTGATCTTACCATTTTGGCCACAACCCTTCTTCTACAAACCTCAAAGTTTGGGAACTCAGACTTTTAACACCCCATCTATTTCTTTTTAAGGAAAGTATCAGTCTGCCCAGTTCTAATGTAATTACTCCACAACGCCTAACCTTTCTTCCCTCCCACCTCAATCTTTTTGTCTCTATAGGCCTTCAATTCTGAAACAGACAGTTTCAAACTGGCATATGGAGGACATCAGTATCATGCAAGCTGTGCTAACTTCTGGATCAACTGTGTAGAACCCAAACCTCCTGGACTCATCTTACCAGACCTACTGTAATGCCCTCCACCAAGAAGCACCAGCTTTTTGCTGCAAAGCCCTGAGGTAGCAAAGAAAATAATAAATGAATACTACAAACTAATCTCCACAAGTCTGTATGAAGAACTTCCCAACAAGTACAAAAGGATATAGAGTCCAAGCCATTGCAGGTAACCTCTGACTGCTGGTCCCACTTGGTATTTGGGATAAAGTAATTAACCTTCTTTGAGAGCCACCCCATGATGCAGAGCTACTGATCAGAGAAGGAAGATGATTCTTCTTCTGTGCTGGCCTTACCTTAACCTTGCCCAGACTGTGTTGGCACCACAGGTTTGCAAAATCATTCTTACAATATTTTAATGTATAGATGATCATTTTTCTCTAAGGAAGCATTTGCTGCTTACAGTTTCAAAGCTGTGAATAACTGACAGAAAAAATACCATTAAAAGACTAGAAATTATGAAAATACTGAGTCTGCTTATTTATACATAGAAGTGATATTTGTCCTGTGGATTAAAAATGCATTTGTTTATTGTTTAAATAAAAGGATTAAAAATAATGTTTGGACTAATGGCTAGATTTGTGGATAATGCTGTGAGTGTTGCTGGAAGTCTCAGTAAACTTGGTCCCATTGTTATGAAACCTCTTCTCTCCCATAGTTTCTAGAATAGAATCTGCCAAAACCATATCTCAGAAACTTCCTTGTGCATCTGTGTATGCATCCTTCTAATTCTTCCCTGATGTGATAATGTCCCTGTCCTGAATCCCACAACCTGTACAAAGCCCGGGACCAAGAGACTTTCCTGGAAGAATTTGTATCAGCAGGACTGTGTATGCACCTGAATGGTATTCGACTGCAATAGGTGGCCCTTCCTGAAGACTATATGAGTGAGGCTCCACACTCCTTGACTTTATGGAGTTACAGATACAACTTTCTTAACACTATTGGAGAAGAACCATATTTGTGGCAAGAGCTTCTGACTTCTAAGCTGGGGAAATTCAAGAAGATTAAAATCTAGTGTCATGTGAATTTTCTTTGCCTTATAAACTGAAAACAGAGGGTATGTCTCACTAACCTACAGATGAGTTTTTTAATAAAAGGCTAGTTTTTTTTTAATTTTTACTACCTTGGATGGTAGTCTACGTCTTTTTTTCACTGCCCTGTACTTTGCTTGGATTGCTACCAACAGGGTACAGAGCATTGCTTGTAATTGCATTTATATAATTACTTTATTTTCCCCTTCCCGTGAGAGACCATAAGAGAAATTCTATTTTGCTTTTTTAACTTTACCCACTGGGCTTTTTATAGAAAAATCAGTTTTGTTGAATTCATGGGGCTCTGGTCTTTGACTCCAGTGAACAAAAGAATGCATTAAACCAGAGTATTGACATGAATCAGGATAAAACCATTTTGTCCCCAAACCAAATCAGTACTAGCTAGTATGACATAAATGACCAACCTTGGTGTGGTAAGACTAGACTTTCACCTGTTAGTATAAACAGATTCCTAACAGGGCCTGCCCATGTCCCTATAACTATAATGCCAAGTAGTAGTACCTCATTTAAACTCTAGAATGAGTCTACTTCTGATTGAGCTAGTAAATTCCATAGTGTAACTGTCAGGGATAGCAGAAAAAGTCATTGTCAATGAAGCTTACCATCCCTGTGGTGTTTATTTTTGTACAAGTGCTCAACAGGACTTACCACCCTGTGACAGTAGTCCAGAGTAAGTAAAGCCATTCTTTTGCTCGTGTTCGCCCATTAAGTAGACGTTACTATAGCTTAGCCACATCCCAGAAAGCTAAAAGTGAAACGACTTGATGTACGATACCATGGCACTGCCTGGGAAGCCCAGAAGCAGAAACCAACACACAGTGTCGGCAAGCTACCTTCTGACGTAAAGAGCCGAGACGAACGTCTCCAGCCTCCTCCCAGATGTCAGAGGAGTGCCTTCCACTTGTTTCTCTGCTTGCACGTCTCCTCTTCACTAAATGACTCAGGGCTGCTGTGTTTATTTTCACCTCAGTGATTTCCCTCCTTAGTCCAGGCTGTGTCCCTGGAAACTGTAACCAAGGTGACCAATTTCCATAGCACACATTGTCAAGACAGTTTTACTTCACTGCTGGCGTGAAGACTGACGAATATGCTTTTCTACAATTCTGGTATTGCACGTTGGTTTCTGATTTCATTGCTAAGAAAATTTCTAATGTACCCCTTGGTGACACTGTTGATGTCATCTCTGAAAGGATCTTTGCACTGTGTACATATCAGCCAACACTGCTTGCAGGTTGCATATTTAAAGTTTAATGTTCAGTGGATAGCTCCATTTTTTAAGATATCTTGTACTTGCCTTTTAATCCCTCTGTTCAAAGTTTTGAAGATAGTAGTGTCTTGAGTTTTTTATTTCATTTGCTATGTAATAAAGGCTACCTAAAATATCCCTAAAACATTTTGGGCCACTCAACTTTGTAAAAGCCAGGCAATCCCAGGAGTTAAAGAAATGGCACTTTCCTTGGAATACCATCTATGGCAGATGAGCTCTCAAGTGCTTTTCACACACAACTTTTATTTGGAATTTTACTTGCTAATCCCAGTATCCCCATTCTGCTATGAATAATGGATATGGCTTACAAACAGCTGCTGTGTGAACTTTCTGATGACAATGTAATAGACCCTCATATGCTGCTACAAGTTAGGCATCTATGAAACCAACTGAAGTTGGTGGAATATAATCAAAAACCAGTCATTGTCTTGTGCTATATTTGGGAGTTGTTTGTATTATCAAGTATGGAGTGCTTTTCTGTTAATGATTAATTCTGCATTACAAGATAAGCAATTTTTCCCCCCAGGAAAATGAGAAAAGCGTTTGCTGTTTTTAGATTCAATCCTTTGAAAACATAAGTGATTAATCCTGGAGAATGACCCAAGCTTTCAGTTTATGGCCTTTTTACATTTAGGATTAAGATGAAGCACAATGCACAGAAGAAAGAACTCAAAGAACCCCATTATTCATGAAGCTAAATTTTTCTATAAACTTTTTGACAAAACAGGTTTAGCCCCTACTTCTCCAACCAGAGTTTCTTTGAAAAACTGCTACCCTATTCACTGAAAGAATAGAAAGACAACTTAAAATTAAGGTCACAAATCTTTCACACTGTAGAAAGATGGCTGTTTGGGGTTTTTAATCAAGTTGCCAAACCTATACTTTCACACTCGGATCCATGTCCAGAAGCAAAATTTGTTAGCACCCAGAACCTCTCTGCTTCTCTCTCTTCCTGCTCTAGCACAGGCTCTGCAGCAGACCCGAGAACCCAACAGAAGAAGAATTACGATGAAAAGCCATCTCCCTTCCAGCAGACTCCCCAGGCAGGGAAGAGACGTTAATAGGAGTGAATAAACAAAGACTAGAGGACATCACTGTAGCTCAGACCAGGAGCAAAATCAAATCTGGAAAGATGCAAGACTAAGTAGATTAGGGTTAGAGTTTGTCTGACTATATAACTGCTCTCTAGGATCATGGGAAATAGTTCATTTAAAGTGGCAGGTGTTGAAAGTTCCACAGAGCCCCCACTAGGTTGTACAGTCCAATGTCTTAAGTCATTGAACAGGTTGCATGACATTTTCTGAAATTAAATCAAATGCAGTCAAGAAAAACAATTGCTGTTTATAATCTTTATTGAAATATTTTTACGATTCTGTTTTTGTTTTGTTTTGTTTTTCATGTAAGTATAGGCACTCTTTTTTTTTTTTTTTAAACATACCTATATTGGAGGGCCTAGTGCTTTGGAGCACTCCAATTAACAATGGGCTGATTGAGAATAAGACCTTTTTTTTTTCTGAGCACACATTCTCAGTGTTCCAGCAGCGCTTGTCTGAGATATTAATATCTGCCCATCTGCAACAGTGTGAATGGGTATACATGACTCAGCTGGAAAGCCTATTTTAAGTATTTAAGTTCATAATTTTGTCAGAAGAGCCATATTTTACCACAGTCTGTCTTTTACCTTCACAAGAAACAAAAGTGAATCATTATCAAGAAAACAAAAATCTGCCTAATAAAAGGTTAAGAAGCTTACGAGATTACTAAAAATACTAATATAATCCAGGATCACATTAGTGACTCCAAGACAACTCTGCAGCAAATTTCATTATCATTACTTACATTTAAATAAAAGTTTACTTATTTGAAGTTGCAGGTTGAGTAAATCATAAATGCAAAAGAATATAGGTGACCCACTGAAGACTGAAGCATTATATAAATTTCTTCTAAGCAGCTGTTTTAGTTGGCAGCCTTGAGTAAAAAGCCTGTGTCTGAAGGATTGATCCTAGCACAAAGTGATTGTCACTTTGAATTGAGCTCAGGTACCTGCAATGGTGTCAAAGGCATAAGATTCAGGGTGAGGGAGAGCAAAACATGTCATTCAATTATTTAACTTTCAAATGGTTTAAAAATGATTAAAAGCTGGATAAAGATTTCTGTAAACACTATTTCAAAAGGTAACTTTTAAAAAGGTCACTAGCAATGCAATGTGTCCCTTCCCCCACCCTCCCCACCTCTTAAAATAGACTTGAACACCCACTGTAAAAAACACGCGAGGGAGAACACAAGTCCATCGTGTGAAAAGAAAGGTGTAGAGGGGAGCAGACTGTGTGTAGCAGATGCTGGTACTGCTCGGTGGAGCTGCTGATGCAGGCTGCAGTGGCCTTAAATCCCCCAGTAAGGCATCAGGTGGCGAGACTCTTTCTCATAAACGTCTGGGACGATGCCATAAGGCGTCTGTACCATTTTAACTGTGGACTTGCCAAAGAGCTGACGCTCATAGTCTATCAGCTGCCTCCAGAAGCCCACGTTGGGCCTAATGACGGGCCTCCGGGCTTTGACCCAGTTGTACGCCTCCAACAGGCACACGCTGTGGTACTTCATCAGGTAAGCGAGGCAGAGAGTGGCAGAGCGGCTCACGCCGGCCGCACAGTGCACCAGGGTCGCCCCATGCTTGCGGCTCACACTGTGGATCTTGTCAGCCACGGTGTCAAAGTACAGCCCGATGGGGGCGTGGGGCATGTCGGCCAGAGGCACTTTGACATATTCAAACTGAGGCCAGTTGAAATTGGGGATTTCGATGGTGGCATTGACGATGCAGGTGATCCCTCGGGCCTGGAGGAGGTGGCGGTTGGAGGCGACGCTGCCCCTGCCCAGGTAGAGAGAAGAAGTGATCTGGGCGATGCCTCCGAGCTCTCCCTCGGAAATCATTCGAGGGGCCATCAGAGTCCGTGGGAGTGTGCTATGACCTCTGGAGCTCATGAAGACACTAGCAATCACACTTTCATCCTTGGGGGGCAGCCCACCTCTTTTTTCTTCCTCCAAGAAACCGGAAACAATCACGACCTCGTTCCTGCAAAACAAACAACCGTCAGTAACTCCAGAAAGCCTGTGGCTGTGTGAGATTTCCTCCAGACTATTCTTTCCTGACTACAGACAAATCATTTTCTAACCAATGGAAAAATCTACAAGCTGAATGAGTATTGTCACATTTAAACAATTCAGATGCAGACAGATGATCCTGTAGAAAAGGCTCTCTGTTAGAAGATAAGTTGTCAACAAAAGACAAGGAAGAGAAAAGTGATGCCCAACTCCCAACTAACTGAAAAACTATTCAGTAACAAGTGATCAGAATCATAGGATCATACATTGAGATCCAGAAGGCACATCCAGTCTAACCCCCTCACCTTTGAGATAAGGAAACAAGATCCTGTGACTTGCCCAAGGCCACCCATGTGGCAGAGCTCAGATTCTATTTAAATCCAAGTTCCCCGACTCCAAATCCAGCATCCTTCCCACTTTATGCTGTGAGAATGGCATTTCCAGAGTTAATAGGGACAATGGCTTTTTAACCATCCTTTATGAAAAAGAGTTCATGGGCCTTTTTTAAAAAAACCACTTTTGGTCAAAAGATATGAACAGGCAGTTTTCAGAAGAAGAAATCAAAGCTACCTATAGTGAGTGGATAAAAATGCTCTAAATCAGTGTTGATTAGAGAAATGCATATTAAAGCAACTCTGCAGCACCACTTCATACCTCTAAGATTGGCTAACATGACAGAAAAGAAAAATAACATGCTGAAGGGGATGTAGAAAAACAGAGGCACAAATGCATTGTTGGTGGAGCTGTAAATGGATCCAACCATTGTGGAGAGCAATTTGGAACTGTGCCCAAAGGGCCATAAAATTGAGCTATACCACTACAAGGTCTGCATTCCAAAGAGATAAAAGGCAAAGGATCTAAATGTACAAAAACATCTAAAGCAGTTCTTTTTGTGTGGTGGCAAAGAAATGGAAATTGAGGAGATGCTCATCAATTCAGAATGTCTGAACAAGTTATGTGATTGTGGTATGGTGCATGATAGTGAGGGAATACTTTTGTGCTGTAAGAAATACTGAACAGGAAGCTTTCAGAAAATCTGGGAAGACTTAGATAGGGTGATGCCAAGTGAAGTGAGCAGAACCAGGAGAGCTGTGTACATAGTAACAGCAATACTATACCATGATCAGCTGGGAATGACGTGGCCATTCTCAGCAACACAAGGGTCTCACCCATGAAGAAAAATTCTGTCCCTCTCCAGAGAAAGAATGGAGGGGGTCTGAATGTAGATCAAAGCATACCTTTTCCACTTTATTTTTCTCGCCTTTAAGGGGGAGAAGGGGGATCCTGTGTTTTCTTTTGCAACTTGGCTCTATGGAAATGTTTTGCATGACTACACATACATAATCTATAAAACTTCTTGCCTTCTCAGGAGGAAGGGGAGAGAGGGAGAAAATTTATAACTCAAATTTTCAAAAAGCAAATGTGTAAAAAAAAATTTTAACATGTAACGAGAAAAATAAGAGAGAAAAGCACCACTTTTCTTTATGCCGTAGTAAGCTGTGCCATATTTTTGTTTGTCTTACTGAATACAAACGTTTTCTGAAATCCATTTAGTCTAGCATATTGTGTAGGGTGTAGACATTTACTCAGCTTAAAAGGAAAACTTCTCCAGGAAAAAAGCTATAAGGACTATTATACCCCTGGCATTTTGGGCTCTCCATGGTTTCATGCACATAGCATGTATGTATACATCTTTACTTTCCTCTGCCAACTCTAAATCCTGGGCAGTTCCTCAGATAAATGGGTTTGAGGCTATGGAGTTGACAAAGAATAGTCTTTACTATAGCATTTTAGGTATATATCAGCTCTTTTCACACTTCAAATTAAACTCCATAAAGATCCTGTCACCTGGCTTGTGGTTGGAGGGGAAAACAGGGAGCAAAAATTGAATCCACACCCAAGGTAAAACCAAATAACCTTAGAATTAACAATGAACAGAAGCCATCTATGTCCACTCACTTGCAGTGAAAGCTGTGGTGTGCTCAGAAGCCCTCCTTTTATATAGCAAGTCCCAGGTAAGTAGTGCTGGTCACAGTGGCTACAAACTGGAGCTGTATATAAAGACAGCAATGAAGAAATATGACTTGTTTTTTGTAGACAAATGAGGAAATCACAGAAATCACAGGACTCAGGTGCTGTTAGAGCCCTCAGAGATCATCGATTTCCAAGTAAAAAGAGCACCTACTTGAAAGAGAATTTATGCTAAAACAGATCTGGTGTGGATTAACCTGGCACAGTACAAAAGCTTTCTAAATGCAAACAACAACAAAAAATAATACCGTAAGGAGTACCAGCTATTATTTAATACTCGGATTTTATGCAACATACATACCCTATGGAATAACAAGAATATTATAATATGCAGTGTTTGAGATGTCATTGAATGGGAAGATTCATTCCTCAAATAACTTCATACTGAAAAATCCTGTTATTATTCAGGCAAATAACCCGGCATAGCAAAATCCTAAACAGCAATTCAAGTGTAGTGCTAAGTGTACCATCTGTGAATGCCTAATGTAGAAATCTTTTAGAAGTCTGTACATTTTAACGTTTTGTTAAACAATAAACATTGATCGTTTCAATTGACAAAGTTAATAACTTTACATTTAAGTTAAATGTAAAATAACAATTTTCCAAACTGTACCCATTAAATTTTTTCTCCATGAGTTTACTTTCCTTCTCATATGGGCCAGTCACTGTGTGTTCCATTCTTGTTCTACTCATTTTGCATTATTTAATAAAGGCATTTCCAGACTTTGTGTATTCCTCCTTTACTGGATCCTAACTGCATTATGGTGTCTCATCATATTAATGGGTGAAATTTTCCCTAGCCATTCCCCTGCAGAAGGTAAGCTCCCGGGGGAGCTTTACATTTGGCTTTACATTTTAAGATCTTTGCCTATAACAGCCCTTTCATGTCTGCTGAAGTGTTTAACCTGTAAGGTGAATCTTGTCAAGTTTTAAACTACCATATGGAGCAGCATCCCTTGCTTGCCTACCAGCACGTCTTCAAGAAGATGAATAATACCACAACTTTTAGAAGCAAATTATGCGTTCCCCTTGTCAATAAAAATAATAATAAAACTTAATAAAGCTGTACCAAAAAGATGGGTCCTTATGGAAGAATGTAAGACCACACAACTCCATTTCTGAGTTGGGTGGCCATGAAATATTAAGTATTTAGCTTCATCATGGAAACCACTGGAACATTCCTACCTAACTGGGCATTGTAATAAGCATCTTTCTATAACCAAATACTGGATATTACAAAGATTATCCCTGACTTTTCAGAACTTTTCATAGGTCCACTTCTTCCAGGAGGCCTTTCTTCATCATAACACCAATATGGTTACTAACATATCTTAACCCTCAGGAAAATCATTTAATCCCTTCAGAGCTTTATTCCTCCTCTGTAAAGTGACTTTAGGCTCCTGTCTCTGGCTTCCCATATAGACTGTATACAAGATGGCCTTCTTGATCTCTTCACATAAACCAGGGAGTCGGGCTCTCCACTCTTATCCCTTGAACTTGGGCGACTTTTCCATGTCTATGCCCGTCTTCTTGATAATGTTTTTATTTTTCATGTGCACAATTGGCCTCGATAATATTCTGAAGTCTAGTCGCGAATAAATATCCACCAAAGGCCTCCCCCCGTCCTCTGGGTGACCCATGATTCTGATACCACAGAGGCTGAATAATTGCATGAGTCACAGCTATTAAAACATTGGAAAATTACTCTTGAAAATAATATAGCTTTTTCATCCCCCAACAGAAAAATGGTACAAGGATCAAAGTGAACAGAGTTCCCAAAAATATTGCAAACAATAACCACAATAAAGAATGCTCCAAATTACCAATAAGAGAAATACATATTTAAAACCTGAGGTTTTCACCTAACATCATACAAACTGGCCTAGAAGACAAAAGATGGGAACAATCAACGTTAAAGGGGCCGTAGGAAGGCAGGCATACTAATGCCGGGTAGATGGAACTATAAAACAATAAATCATTTCCAAAGTGATTTTGAGTTAAGCAAAGAAAGTGGCAAAAACATGCACACTGTTTGACCCAGAGAGTTCGCTATTGGGCTTATATCCAAGAAGGCCACTAATAAGACACACCATATACACCAAAACATTCATATCAGTGGTAACAAAACAGTAGCTATCCATAGGCAGGGGAATAGCTACACAAATTGTGGTACATGAGTGTAATAGAATATGACTATGCTATAAGAAATGTGTTTTCTACATGTAAATGAAAAAAATTTCAAGTTAAAAAATAACATTTTAAAAGAATTTTTTTAAACCCTTCCCTTCCATCTTAGAATCAATACTGTGTACTGGTTGCAAGGCAGTAGAGCAGTAAGGGCTAGGCAATGGGGGTCAAGTGACTTGCCCAGGGTCACCCAACTAGGAAGTGTCTGAGGTCAAATTTGAACCCAGGACCTCCCATCTCTAGACCTGGCTCAATCCACTGAGCAACCCTGCTGCCCACTAAAAAAAAAATTTTTTTTAAAGAAATGCTGCATGTGATGAATACAGAAAAGCATGGAAAAATCTGCATGGACACTTCAAAAAGTGAAGTAAGCAAAGCCAAGAAAACAATCCAAACACAAAACTGAATAAAATAAAGAACAACCACAGCTCCCACACACCTTTATAGAAGTGGGACACCAATGGGTAACAGCACACTGCACCTACTTTCAGACTATTTTGATATATTGATAAGTTTTGATGGGGGGGGAAGGGGTTCCCTTAAAATCATTACCTATTTATTATATGCTATTGCTTTCTGTGAAGGGAAAGGATACTTTTGGACATTTTTAGTGATATAAAATTATTTTGAAAATATCACCAAAAAAACTTTATATATTGTAAGAAACAAACATGAATGCAGATAATAGGAAGACATAAACTAAAGCAAAGTCAGCAAAACCAGAAAAAAAATACTATAATTTTGGAAATTAAATAATCAAAACTGAGTGCTATGAAATAAGTATAATGACCAAAAAAAGGATTTAAGAAAGTACCTCCCCTATATGCTCTGAAAAGGCTAGAGACAAAAAGGACCTACTTATACAAAAATATTTTGAGCAGTCTTTTTTTAGTGTCAAAGAAGTGGAATCTGACAGGGTGTCCACTAACTGGGTGGTATATGATTGTAATGGACTACTACTGTGCCATAAGAAATGACAAACAGGGTGAGTTGAGAAAAACCTAGAAAATCTTTTAAATGAACTGATGACACATGAAGTGAGCAGAACCAGAAAAGCATGGTATACAGGTAACAGAATTATTGTATAATGATCCAACAGGGCTAAATTCTTATCAGCAAAGCAAGATTCCAAAATAATCCCAAAGGATTCATGATGAAAAATTCTGCCCACAGCCAAAAAAGGAACTGTTGGAGTCTGCCCACAAAGCACACCATTTTTCACTTTATTTCCTTGATGAGTTTTTTACTGTAGGTGATGTTTCTTCTTTCACAGCATGAGGAATATGGAAATATGTATTGCATGACAGCACTTGGTATAACCTATATCAGACTACTTACTGTCTTGGGGAGAGAAAGAATCTGAGTCAAAATATGTTAGACTAGACAAAAATTGTTTCTACATGAAATACAAAAAAAATTTTATTTTGAAAAAAAGAAAAGTCTGCAGACTAGGGTTGTGTACAATGTCCAGTTTTGTTTTTTTTAATTTGTTGGTTAGTTTTGCTGAGACTTCTCCCCTCTTTTTTAAGTTGGTGTTTTTTGTTTTTTTTTTGTCTTAATGGCTCTCTGGGAGGGAATCAGGTGAAGGAATACAATGGGAAATGTAGATGACACAAAACAAAAGATATAATGAAAATTTAAATAAATTTTTAAAAATCTTTTTGTTTCAAAGAAAAGCTTGAGCTTATTGAAAGCCCCACAAAATTTCACAAATACAATCTGGCCCTTTCTTTTCCTCCTCCTATTTGACTCTGGGTCCACTGAAGTATCGGTCCAATACTGATAGACCATCTCAAAGGGTCTCCATCCATAGAAGGGACAAAAGGAATCCTCCACCTAATCTACTTGGTTTTTCCCTGTGGAGTACAGAGAAGGCAACTCCTTGTGCAGCTCTACCTAGCACAGTACCCAGAAGCTTTATAAATGCTTGAATTGAATTCAGTTTCAAACTTCAGCTTGTCAACACACTCCCTAAAATAACAGCATCCAGAACTGAAGTCAATATTTCAGAGGCGACCGGTCTAATCAGTTCAGACTTGAGTGGGAACGTAGTTCTGGATACCGTGTCTCTGCGTGTGGCTATTTTGGTGTCCGTGTCACACTCGCAGTACATTAAAATCCACAGATCTTTTTCCCTTAAAGTGTTGTCTAACCATGCCTCCCCATTTGTAAAACTTAGGAAGCTGATTCTTTGAACCAAGTTAGAGTTATGCACTGATCCATATTAAATTTCACCTTATTAAGATTCAACCCATCCTTATAGAGCCTCCCAAGCTCCTCTTGAATTCTGGGCTTGTCATATGCTTCTGCCCAACTTCATGTCAAATGCAAATTTGTTTTAATTACATGAAAATTTTAACCTTTTTTTTAAGTTTGAGCCATATTCCTGCCTTCCCTCCCTTGCCCCCTGCCCCCAGCTGGCAAGCAATCTGATATAGATTTTACATGTGCAATTCAATAGTTGACAAAGCATGCCAACTATGCCTTTATCCTAAATACTGAGAAAAATGCTTAAAGGCACAGGACCCCAAATGAATCCTTGAGCTGCTTTACTAGAAATCTCCATCCATGCTGACAACATATTAATGACTACTCTGATCATCTGATAAATTCTGAATTCACCACCTCTTGATCTTGTCCAAAAGAATAGTATGAAAGACTTTGAAATGCTCTGCTGAAAGGTAAGTAGATAGCGTGTGCATCACTCACCCAAGCTACCTACTAGTAAACCTCTCCAAAAAAAAAAAAAAAGAACTAAAATAGTCCAAAATGATCTGTTTTTTGATTTTGATAGTAATCTTTCAAAAGGCCTTCAACCAAAATCAGAACAGTTTATGCAGTAGCACATATTGGAAAGATGAACAACTCTGAAAGCCTTGAGAACTCTGATTAACACATTAACCAACAACGATTCCAGTCATGGTAAAACAAGCTGCCCACCTCCTGATAGAGAGTCTCATAGATTCAGAGGAGAGACAAAGACATTCCGGGAACAAATTTTGTTCTTTTTTTCTCAAGCTGGGGTTGGGGTGGGGAGAGATATTGGAGGGAGAAGATGGTAGTAAGAGAAAGTAGAACTTTGTTTGAAAATAAAATTTAAATTTTTAAAAAATATGCAATTCAGTTTATCCTCTTCTTATCAGCACTCTTCAGAGCAGTAGATAATACCTACCCATGAAAACACAAAGTCTAAACTTGAAATACAAAAAATAATTCTTAAGTTATTTCAATAGAACAAGAGGCACACTTAATAGTTAACTGGCTGGAAAACTGGCATCAATACACAAGAGAGGATGGTTAAAGTGAAGGCAATTTTTCCACATCTCATAACAAACAGAAATTGTCACATGGGAACATCTGGATCTTTTCAGCAATTAAACTTAGGTGTGGGCAAGCATTTCTATATGAACGAGTTCTTTACCAATGCAAAAAAATAGGATACTAATCAGAGCCATTACAGTTTGGAGGCCCATTCCTAGCACTTCTAAAAACTCCTGTTTACAAAAAGCAAAGTAATGGAACACAGATGAAATCCTCATTACAGGTCCCATGTCAAGGGAATTTTTTTAACCCCTTAGACCTAACCATAAAGGAGTTAGTTCATCCACTCTAATCCATGCCTGAAACATAAATTGCCCCTTTAATTCAATGCCCCTCGATTGAACATTTAATAAGGTTCATATTACGTGCAAAGTACTTTGCTAGGCCTTGCACATAAAAAGAAAGCCAATCTATGCCTTGGAAAAGCTCCCATTGGAGATTTAGCATATAGAAAGTGAAGGAAAAACTGAGAAGAGACAGAGCTAAGAAGACATCATAGAATCATGGATTTAGTACTCAGACTGAAAAGGCTTCCTACGGGAATGAGGTGGTTGAATGACAGATCCAGGCCTGGGTTCAAATCTGACTTCAGATACTTCTAGCTGTGTGACTCTGGACAAGTCGCTTAACCCCAATGGCCTAGACCTTACTGATCACTTAGTAATACCGATTCTAAGACATTAGGTAAGGATTTTTTTTTTTTAAGTAAAAAGGCTTCCTATAGTAGGTGGCAAATGACTTCCTTCAGCTACATACAAAGAGAAGCTACCATGTAATGTGGCTATTTATTTTAAGTTTTCAAAACCACCTTAAACCATTTCCAGGCATGGAAGACAGACTGTAAGGCATGGAGACAGCAGATGAAATGTTGAGTTGCTAAGAACAGCAAGACCAGCCAGTTTGTCTGGAAGAGAGTACAAGAATGAGCATTAATAATTCTGGAAAGGTAGGCTTTCCAGAATATATAATAAAGAATCCACTAAAGATTCTGAGCAGGGAGCTGACATGGTCAGAGATGTACTTTCAGCTTATTATTCTGGCAACTGTGTAGAGGATGAATTGAAGAAAAGGGATTGGAAGCAGTTAAGAAGCTATTGTTATAGTCCAAGGAGAGCTGATGAGAGCCTAAACTATGTGGAAGAAGAGAGAATGAATATGGGAGAGGCCATGAAAGTAGGAGGGACTCAAGTCCAAGGATCAAGAACAACTCAAGGCCGCAAAATCAATGCAACTAGGCTAGTTATCAACCAGTCTCCACCTTCAAATTTCCAATGAGGGGAAACTTACTACCTATATGATGCCACCCTTTCTCCTTTCAGATTATTTTAACTGTCAAGAAGTTCATCTTTATATCATGCCTGAGCTTGCCTCACTAGGTAATTTCTACTCATTTATCCTAGTTCTGACTGCTAGGGACAAAGAATAGAAGTCTTGTCTTTTTACCACAAAACAGAAATCTCAGTATTTGAAGATAGCTATCTTGGTTCCTTCCAGCTAAAGATCTCCAGTGCCTTCAACCAATTCTGGCAAGGCACAGTTTCAAGTTCCACTTAAGCTGGTCATCCTCTTCAGGAAACAATCCAGTTTGCCAATGCCAATTCTAAAATATGGTCCAGAGAATTAAGTAGACATCGTATGAGTCCCGCACAGTACAACTAGATTATTACAGCTCTCTCCCTTAATCTGGGCCCTATACTATCATTGATTCAATCCAAGATCACAAAAGCTTTCTTTGGGGGTGGAGGAAGGATGAGAAATGGGGAAGGGGCCATTCCCATGATGCTGTGTTGATTCATACTGATGTGACAGTCCACTAAAACTACCAGGTACTTTTTCAGCAACTACTGCCTGGCCATGGTTATTCTAACCTGTGTTTGTGCAGCTGACTTTTGAATTCAATTAAAGGACTTTATATTTGTCCCTATTAAATTTCACCTTATTAGATTCAGCTTTTGCCCTCTCCAGTTGACTTGTATTACAATTCTGTCAAGTAAACAATTAGCTCAAATTTGTGTCAACCCAATATTTGGCAAACAGGATAAATCCATTCTAATGAGGTTCCTTTTTAATTTAAAAAAAAACAAAAGATATTAATCAAATTACTATCTAGGTTAGTGATCAAGACTTAACCTTGTAGTACCTTTATTGGTAGATATCCCAAGCAATGACACTGGTAAGAAAGTTAATGGTGGGTGAAAGGGTGACTTATTCTCAATGGACCACTGGGCACGAATACTATCACTGATCAAGTTTATTTAAAGTGTAAACCAAATTCAATTTATTCTAATAACTAATTTGTTGAGTGCTGATAAAGAATTTTGGGCAATAGGAAACTGAAAAGAAAACAGACTGTGAATCCTCAGGGCAGAATCCAAGTTAGACCGTCAGAATGCCTTATCCCTGCTGGTGATCTTCTGTCTAGTATATAGTGCCAGCAAACCTGTTTAAAATGTTAATCTGGTCCAAAGGTTAAAAAAAGAAAGAAAAAAGCTTCCAGAGAACACAGATATAGTAGGCTCCTCTTCCTTTGTATAAACACTTCTGGCTACCTCTGAAAGAGAGCAAACTCAAAGTTCTGGCTTGCTCTCATAGTAAACAAGTAATGGCAATAGGAAGTATTATGGTTTGAAGATCTGGAGACTATATAAGCTGCTTCTTTATGTGACTGAGGAATATGACTGAGTTTTCATTATTTGTCTTATAGCAGCACTTTTTAACAGTGCTGAATAGTTCCTTAAATGCAGAAGTAGGCTTGACTGAACTGTACTAGATGTTTGAGTTTTTATTGCACTTGGTCAAGAAGTAAAATACTGCCGTGGACTGGTGAAAAAGAACCTTAACAAATGTAATTTCCTCTCAAACTTGCTGAAACAGGAGATGAATGGCTTTCTACCTACCTATTTTGCCATCTGTGGTTAGGTTTTATAATGTAACCTAATTTTAACTAAGAAAGACAAGTACAGCTTAAAAAGAGATCACAGTTTTTTGTCATATAAACACAAAAAATCCATTCTGATTTGTATTTAATGACAGATGAGAGGTTTGTACTGGAAATAGAAATCTTACCTGTTACAATAATCAGAGGAATCCTAGTTCTTGCAGAGTGAACATTCTTCCTAGTAGAGGACACCAGTCTCTCTTTAATTGAGCATTAAATCAGCAAGATCAGGAAGAACTGGCTGTTGCTGTCCATGGTGCTCAAGAGAAACAGGCTTGAGCCCTCTCTGGCTTTCACAACATAATGAAGAGGGAATGCAATTTTACTTCAAAATATATTCCCAAATAGGAAGGAGAAGGGGCATGGAAAACTATCATCCCACACACTTATTTTAACTAGATCCTTAGGAAAGATTGCTCAAGTCAGCAACGATGCTGATCACTTTTTACAATAAACATCAAAGCACTAAGTGCTAAACAAAATATAAACTGAGCTGCTCACATGAATCTAAATAATGTATAAACAAGTAACAATTACTGATAGTTCCATGAATAGCAGAACTTCTGGGATAGTCTAACAAGCCCAGTGGTTAACACTGATAAACTACAGTGGCTCCTATATCACAAATGAGGGGGAAAATATACATTCCTGAAGTAGTGACCAGTCACGTTATCAGTGGAGGCTATTCATTTTTCTGTCATGACAACTAAGCAATCAGACCATGACAGTGAAACTCCCTCCTCAAATCCAAAAAGACAAAACTGTCTATGAAAGAGAGAAATGCATAAAAGATTACAAATTAAGGTCTCAACTTTGCAAATTTCTTTTTTTTTTTTTAACCTTTCCCTTCTGTCTTAGAATCAACACCATGTATTGGTTCCAAGGCAGAAGAAGAGCAGTAACGGCTAGGCAATGGGGGTTAAGTGACTAGCTCAGGGTCACACAGCTAGGAAGTATATGAGGTCAGATTTGAACCTAGGGCCTCTCATCCCTCTCAATCTACTGAACCACTTAGCTGCCCCCAACAAGAAGCTTTATGTTTGCAAAATTTCAATGTATATACACAATGTATACTAGAGCCTACATTATTTCTTTTACACCCTGAAAATACCAGGTAATCCCCTTCACTCTCAATTAACTAAATTTTTCAAAGTTATCTAGCTCGTCAAGAAAATAGCCATAGCCTTAGGCACTTCCTAGCAGTGTGACCCAGAGCAAATCATTTAATCCCAATTGCCTAGTCCTTATCACTCTTCTGTCTTGAAACCAATTCTTAGTTTCAATTCCAAGACATAAAGTAACGGTCTTAAAAAAAAAAAGTAAAGAAAATATCTGTGGACATCCATGAAGAGGAAGCATGGAATAGTGGACAAAGAGCTGTACATCCATTCAAATGACTTGGCATGAGTCCTGCTGTTTATTAGCTATGTGAAACCCCTTAACCTTTCAGTGCTTCAGGGTCCTTACTGTAAAATGAAGATTAAATGAGATAACATATGTAAGATTGTATAAATATATAAATAGCTATGGTTAGCTATTATTTTTATAGTTGTAATATTTTCCTCATGGGGCTGTTGTGAAGCTCAAATAAGATAATGTATGTAAAGCACTTTGCCCACTTTAAAGTGCTATATAAATCTCAGCTGTTTTTATTATTCTAAACCACTTAGTGACTCAGTGCAGCACAGTTAAGTTTTCCATAAAATTAATTTCAGTTAAATAAATTCACTTTCTCCTCTGACTTCCATTTTTAAAAATCAGAAATGTGTTCCAATAGAAATGTTGTCTTGTGCATGTTAAATTAACACAATTTTGCAAACTTTAAATCACAAAGGAAAAGAGCATCTTTGTTAAAATATTAGGAATAGTATTTGAGATATTAAATTATAAATGATATTAAAATAAACACAAAGATTAAATGCTGAAAATAAAAATCAGTATAGTCCCAGACACTCTACAAGACACACAGTCCCCACAAACTGTTCCCAATATAAAAATGGTAATCCTCAAAGCTATAGCAGTTTGGTAAATGTGTGTGTGAGTACTGTATACACACATTTTATATTTACTTACATGTATGTATATAGACATGTATATATGGTACACATGTATTATATGTCTGTGTGTGGTAGACACACTTTATGTGTGTGTATTTTTGTATAAAACATATATTTAAATACACCAGCTTTGAATAACTCTAATATCTCAAACTTTACATTTAAGATAATCATCTTACTTTTTCCTTTCTGTATCTCCCCCCTCATCACTTGAACTAATTTCCAAACATTTCTATCCTGAAAATATCTGTAAGACATAATAGAATGTTGTTAACATGTGAACGTAAGGCTCTACTGAGACACAAAACAGAAGCTTAAAATACCCGATGCCTGCTTAGCAAAGAAAGCCCACCTTAATTTGCTGGAATACGGATTCAGCAACTGCAGCAATGGCAAAGTAAACACTGGCCATTCTAATATTCTCATTTAAACATGTCTGTCCTAAGCCCAGTCTCTGGCTGTTTGTTTTCTTCTAGCCAGTAGTTAGCTTTAAGGGGTGCAGCATGTACAAAGAGGGGGAACATAACAACGCTAATGATGGTAACGATGATGATGCAGCAAGGATAGCAGTGTAGCATCACACTTTTAAATTCTGTAAGTTTGAGATTTGCTATTCTTCAATAAATGTGTCCTTGAGGTCACCCCTCTCCTTCCAGTTGGCCAAGTTTGCAACCTAAGCCATCTGCAATTTTTCCTTCCTCCTCCCTAACTTCCCCTATCCAATCAGTTGCCAAGTCTTGTCACCAGTCACTCACTTAGCTTTTCTGTGCCTCAGTCTCCTCACCCACAAAATGGATGAGCTGCCCTTCGGGGTCCCTTCTGTCTCTCATAGCCATCTATGATCTTAATTCCGCCTCAAGATCATTCCCTGAGCTGTTGCAGTCCTGTTCTCCCCAGTCACATGGATCAGTACTCCCTCTCCACCTTTCTAGACTTGTTCGCATTATTCCTCTTACACATTCTCTATTCCAGCTTAATTATCCTACTTGTCATTCTCTAAATAAAGCATCCCATCTCTCATCTGCCTCTGCATAGGCTGCCCTGCCTGTCTGGAATATAACCCCTCGATTCTACCTGTTAGGATGCCCAGCTTCCTTCAAAGTTCCATGCTGGTGGAATTACGATGGGAAGCCTTTCCAATTCCCTCAATCCTCAAATTAGACTTATTTTAGTGTTATATCTAGAACAATTGGGTAGCTCAGTAGATTGATTGCCAGGCTTGGAGTCAGAAGGACCTGAGTTCAAATTTGACTTCAGATACTTCCTAACTGTGTGATCCTAGACAAGTCACTTAACCACAATTGCCTGGCCCTTACCATTCTTCTGCCTTGGAACCATACTTAGCATCAATTTGAAAACCAGAGGTAAGGATTTGAACCAAAAAAAAAAAAAAAAAGTCATAGGCAAAATATCATATGATCCTTTCCAGATTCAGATTAAATCAGTCAGTGGACTAGTCAAGGAAAAGAACATATAACTCCTTGAGTTTACAGTTTAATTACATAACCAAGGTTAGTGACAAGTAATCTAGACCCTTAACAAAAATTTACATACACCTGAAAAACATGAATCAAAAAAGGTAGGGGGTGATGATAAAAATCAAAGAAAAAAGGGGTTGAGAAATGCAGAGATGCTACAACTATGCTTCATCCCTAACATGAACATTAATCTATTCTACATTTTAAAAATCACTAGCTGCTAAATAAGATATCCTCCTTTGGGTGTGGAAATCTGATAAACCTAAAAAATACTCTCAAGACTCCACAATTAGCTAAGTCTAAACCTGTTTGGTGGTAACTGGAAACCAATTTGAGCAACAGTCTATAAATCTTGTTTTTAAATGTTCAAGGAGTAAACTCTAAAATTAAAATATGATTCATAGATCTGGATGCCTAATTACATGGCAAACTTTGATTTATATAGGTCAGGATAAGTAGGAGAAGTAAAAAGAAAAAAACTTAGGTAAGCAATAAAATACAACCAGATTTTGAGTCTGAAACAGAATAACTCATATCTGTTGGATTATTGGAATATTATATGAAATCACTGAAGAATTACATTTTTTCAGGAGCTCACTTCTCTAAGTATATCATCCTTATTATTTTAAATGGAGGCCAAAAAGGTGCCTCTCTAGATAAAAATAAAGCCCACAGTAACTTTTTGGCAATAATTAATGTTAATTATTAATGATAAAGACATCAAATTTTTAAACCATATTTCCTAAAAGATCATAACATTGTTTACTACAGTACTAAAGTGTTATGAAAACAGCCAGCAGTACATCTCAAGTGACAATTAACCTATCTCTATCCCATTAAAAAGAAATCCCAAAACCATTCTTGGCCAAATTTCCTGTCTCCTGGGGTAAAGAATTCAAACCACTGACTCAATGAAGACAACTTTCGATCTCTGCCCCAGAGAGACTCTTTGATGAAGAAAACAAGTAACTCTTTGAAAATTTGGTATTCCAGGGGCAGCTGGTAGCTCAGTGGATTGAGAGTCAGGCCTAGAGACAGGAGGTCCTAGGTTCAAATCTGGCCTCAGACACTTCCCAGCTGTGTGACCCTGGGCAAGTCACTTGACTCCCATTGCCCACCCTTACCATTCTTCCACCTAGGAGCCAACACACAGAAGTTAAGGGTTTAAAAAAAAAGAAAAGAAAAGAAAAATTGGTATTCCTAAAAACTAAAAATTACATAAATTTATGTAATGAACTTTGTCAACGAACAGGAATCAAAAGATAGAAAAATGTGCTGCAAGCTATCCTATCGCCAATGAATTCCTTGATTAATTAGTGATTAATCAAAATGAGATGATGCATAAAGTTCCTTTTATTTATCTGGTTTTCAACATTATATTTGAAAGCAAATCTTTTATTAGTTACTAAAATATTCCCAAGTCATTACTAATACCTTTGGTTAAGAGCAATGGTTTTTGGTTTTGTTTTTTTAAAAACCCTTACCTATTGTCTTAGAATCAATACTAAGTATTGCTTTCATGGCAGAAGAGCAGTAAAAACTAGGCAACTGGGGTTAAGTAACTTACCCAACATCACACATCTAGGAAGTTTTGAACCCAGGACCTCCCATTTCCAGGCCTGACTCTCTATCCACTGAGCCCCTAGCTACCCCAGTTTTTAAAGAATAGCTAGCTCTTCAGACAATCTTACCTCTATACCTTACTGTACTACTAAAATAACAAACATTAAAGTATGGAGCCTAAAAAGCAATATTATTTAAACTAAATAAAGCCCTGGGTATTCATTTCAATTTTTTTTATTAATAAGAAACTTCAGACAATGGAAATATAAGGCCAAAAGCTATTCCAATATGTAAGTGGTCAAAAGATATGAAAAAAATCTGCAACTTTTAGCAACCACATAAAAGAATACAATAAATCAATAAGAATTTAAAAATAAAAATTTGGCTAAAATATCCATACCCTTTAATCCAGATATTGCTTGATCTATACCAAAAAGAAGTCAGTGATAGAGAGTGTCTGATTTTTTTTAAAAAAGACATTAAAAAATGTTCTCTACACAACCAAAATGTTTATGGCAGTACCTTTTGCGGTAGCAAAAAAAAAACAACTGAAAAAGTGTTGTCCATCAATTAGGGGATAGCTAAAAAAATAGTGATAGATAGATGTAATGGAATATTACTATATCATAAGAAACAACAATTATGATGGATACAGAGAAACAAGGGAAATCTTATTATATAAACTGATAAAAAGAGAAGTAAGCAGAAAGAAGAAAATATACACAATGACAACAACATACAAGGAAAGAACACAATCTTAAACACTAAAAATTTACAAATAAGCATGATCCCAAAGAAGAGATATAAGAAATCTCCTGCCTCCCTCTGAACTTCCTTGCAGAGGCTGGGGAAGAAGTTCACTAATGTGGAACATCACTTCTATTTTCTGATATTTTTACCATGTACTGATTGGTTTTGCTGACTGTTCTTTTCCTTGTTGTCTTGTTTTCCTTTTTGAAGTCTTGGGATTGTTATCTGGAGAGGTAGGGAGAAATTACAGGCAATATATAAAGAAAAATTTTTTAATAAAAACTCAAAAAAGATATTAATATAACTTTTTAAAAATCTCCAAAAAGTATTTAATCTGCATGCATGGTGTCTGTATAAGCATTGAAGGAAGCCACAATGTGAGAGTCTAAAATTTAGACTCTAAATAACCATATTTTTAAAAAACACAAAAATAAACAAGAAATGGGAAAATATCAAGAAAATTAGGTAGTCAAGATGAAAAGACAATTTCTTTAACTCTAAAAGTGCTATTGCTCTTCTGTGAAGTGGGAAATAAATAAGTATTCTTCATGCTTACCTAAATGTATTTTGTATTAAAAGAAAAGTTGGGAATCCCAGCTCACCTTCCATTCTTTGACACATAGACTCAAGAAGTAAACTTCATAGAACCCCAACAACAGCTAATACTGAATGTAATCAGAGAACTCAATGAGGAGACCATTCCAGCATAATAACAACATTATCAAAATTATTTCATAATTTCAAATCTTGGTTTAGATCTCATAGTCAACTCACTTGCAGTCAGCACCCTCTCAGCTCCCTGGCTTCTGGATCATGTTTTCAGTAATGCACCACAAAATTTCAAACAAGCAAATCTTACTTATATTATCTTTTCTTCTAGCTGGTAAAACCTGGCACTTCTGCCTGTTTTGTATAAGCCATATTTAGAGCTTTTACCAATTTATATTAGTGGCACAGAATATACTTTATAAAGGATTAATACAGGTTATAATTTTAAGAATGAATGAGATAGGGATGTAAAAAAATTCACCATGGACATTTTGATACTCTTATAGAAGGAAGAAAAATCTAGCATGACACATGGATATTAAAAGGCCCTTTGTCAGTTAATTAGCCTTTGAGATGGCAGAGAGAATGGAAATACTGACAACAGTGGACAGACTATTTACTTTCTGAGTAAAGGTAAGAAAACACTAAGATCATGTCAGATGAGCAAACTACTCTTAAGAGAATAGACACAAAGTTGAACCAACACAGCAGGAAGAAGATAATGACAATTCCACATTTATGTTTTAACATACCATATTAATTGTATAAAGTTAGAAAAAATTGAGTCTTCTTCTTATGAACATTAATAGCACTAATGCTCTAGCTGTACAGTAAAAATTAAGATTTCATATTAAAACTGTGCTGGTCTGAAGTCTGTAGAACAGAAGGCCTAATCAGTCCTCCTTGAACAGCAGAAGTAATCTGTTTCAGGGAAAATTCTTAATTGTTTGGTAGCTGGTTTCTTGGTGATTAGATTTATAAAAGGAATAGCTTTTTATTAACCTAATTTGATCCAGTGAAACTGGCCTTGCTGTTCTGAGAACTAGACACTCCATTTCTCCACTCTAGTCATTTTCTCAGACTATCCCCCATGCCTGGAATGCTCTCCCTCCTTATCTCTTCCTATTGGCTTCCTTGGCTTAAAATTCCATCTCCTATGTCTTTCCCAAATCCTCTTAATTCTAGTGCCTTCCCCATCCCTTATTTCCTATTTATCCCATATATAGCTTGTTTATACATATTTGTCTGCTTGTTGTCTTCCCCATTTGATTGTAAGCTCCTTGAGGGCTACGGTTGTCTTTTGCTTTTTCTTGTATTCCTAATAGCTTAGTACAGCAGGCACTTAAATATTTTACTGAATTGGCTAATTAAAAAAGGATGTGCCTCACCCTATTAATCAGGCAGCTAAAAAAAATTGTACCTTTTGTTTACCATCCACTTTACCAAAGAAGGGCCAAGGAAAAACACTCTTGCATTAACACTACTAACTGTTCGAGGTGGTAAATAAAAAAAAAAACTGTAAAACTTGTATTATGCATTTTTGTCTCATATTGTGGGATTTCATCTTCTGCTTCAATTTCCATGAAATAAATGTTGGAAGTTGCTGGGATTTGGATTGGCAGAAGAAATTCTGTCAATCAAAATCTCTCAAAGCCTAATAGTTGGACTTTAAATTGTATCTGACAAATTGTAATTAAAATATAGAACATAAATTGTTTTTTTTTCCTATACTAATGCATAGCTAAAGCACACAAGTAGATTCTCAGGATCAACCTGTTCAAATACCCCACCCTCTCAGTTTCTCAAATTGAGAGATCCTGACAATATTCACAATTTTCCTAACTAAAAATTTTATTATACTTTTTTTTAGAAAACAGAATTAAAAACTAAAAACAAAGTAGGTGGTGAATTAACAAAGAGTGATGTGTATATAATAGAATAATTGTGCTTCAATAAAAGCTGAATGAGAAATTCAAAGAAAAGCAAGAAGACCTGTATGGATTGAAGCTGATGAACTTAAAAGGCTGTAAACACCAATATTGAAGTTCCAAATGCAGAAAATGGGTCCCCCTGTTTTATGCAAAGTAAAAAAAAAATATATCATAATGACTACAAAACTAAGCTCTAAATAGAAATCCAAATTCAAAGTAATAACGAAGACTAAAAAGGTTAGTGAATAAAAGAATTCTTCCTCTTCTTCATCTCTATAAAAATAAGAGTCTAGAGGCCATTAAATAAACACTTAAAAAGGGCACTATGCTGGGGGGCAGCTGGGTAGCTCAGTGGAGTGAGAGTCAGACCTAGAGACAGGAGGTCCTGGGTTCAAACCCGGCCTCAGCCACTTCCCAGCTGTGTGACCCTGGGCAAGTCACTTGACCCCCATTGCCCGCCCTTGCCAATCTTCCACCTATGAGACAATACACCGAAGTACAAGGGTTAAAAAAAAAAAAAAAAAAAAAAAAAAAAAAAAAAAGGGCACTATGCTGGATATGCTGGAGAGACCAGTATAAAGACCTAAGCCCTCAAGATATTTACAATCTAAGATGGGAGGGAAAAAAAAAACAAAAGGAAGCAAAAGGGGGGGGGCTTGGGGAGGGGGGATGCAAGGTGGAGAGAGAAGTGATACAAGTTTGAAAAATCCCACACTACAGCCTGGTGAAAAATGTTGCACTTACTGTTAAAACAGTTATTGTGGCTGTCCATCTTTATTACAAAGGAGCAATATTCCTAACATAAAAACAAGAAGCATCAACAAAACAAACTTCCAAACATTTCCTGATTCATAGACTTAGAAATTAAAACTAAAAGATTTTAGAATCTACTTTCTCAAAGTACGTTAGAGCAGAGGTGTCAAATGCAGTCCCAAGTACAGACCAAACCAGATCAAAATGTAATTGGAAGACATTTAACAAAATAAAAATACAATATAACATGGATAATAATAATAATATGTGGTTTTCTAAGTCAGTATGTAGCCTTCTTCCAGTCTAGTGGCCCCCATTTCAAGATGAATTTGACATCCAGCCTTACAGGAAGCAACAAAGATATTAACTCTGTGAACATAGGTAAGTTACTTAACCCAGATAGTCAATGTTTCTCATCTGAAAAATGTAGGAATTGGACTCAATGACTTTGATGGTTCCTTCCAGTCCTAAGTCTATGGTCTACAAAGAGACTGGCAAATCGAGATGTTAGGCATGTTTAAAAAAAAAAAAAAAGTATATCTATAAGGGTTTGGTATCCAAGATACAAAGACAACAACAACAAAAAAGAAGATCCTGAGTAGTTCCCAAGTGGATAAGTGGTCAAAGGATATAAAAAAGGTCTCAAAAGATGAATTGCAAATTTAATTACTACAAAAGGATGCTACTAATCACTAATAAAAAGAGGAGAGCAAATCCAAACAACCCTGAGCCTTCACCTCACACTCAGCAAACTGACAAAGATGACAAGAGACACGACTAGTAAACACTGGAAGGGGGATAGAAAAGAGGCACACTATTTGTGGAGCAATGAATTACTGCAGGTGTCCTGGAAAGCAATTTGAAATCAAGAAAATAAAGTGGTTAAAATGTACATTTCCTTGGACCTAATTGGATATCCCACTGCCAGAAGATTCTACTCCACCAAAATATTTATAGCAGCACCCTTTGCAAGCAAAGGTGGCAGGCCCAGAAGTGTAAAAAAATAAAAAATAAAAAACCGCCCATATTTTCAGATGTTTTCAACGTATTATAATATCAAGATGTGTAGTTACGTGAGTACATGGTAAATGTTCATGTCCATTCTGTATTGTTCTTTAGTCTCTATTTTTTTTTTAAACCCTTACCTTCCGTCTTGGAGTCAATACTGTGTATTGGCTCCAAGGCAGAAGAGTGACAATAGGCAATGGGGGTCAAGTGACTTGCCCAGGGTCACACAGTTGGGAAGTGTCTGAAGCCAGATTTGAACGTAGGACCTCCCCTCTCTAAGCCTGGCTCTCAATACACTGAGCTACCCAGCTGCCCCCAGTCTCTAATTATTACTAGTTTTTCTCTAAAGTTATATCAGCCCATACCACAATGAAGTATGGTTTCTCAATGACTATGCCAAACATTCACAAGCTCTGGTAGATCCTCCCAGACTCAGTATGGCTCTTAGAATCGTCTAGCTGAGTGCAGAAGGGCTCATGATCAGTCAACTACCAAGAGATGAATTTTTTGGCCCCAGAAACAATAAAGATGTAATTGGACTATTGTCTATATTAATGGAAGAAGTTCCTATATGGATGTAATTTAATCTTTTAAAATATTAGTCTAAGTAGAAATGCAGATTATAAACTCCACCAGAAATTGTGCATTCCAAACTTTAACACATTAATACTTCAAAGAACACCACATCACTTTAAATGTCTTGACTGCAATTGTCTTTTTGTTCACTCATTTTCTGAAACAATTCATTCACATTGTGACAATAGTTGATACTCTCTTACTTTTAACTCTTCACTAATCTCTAAATTGTCTTCTTTCAGCAATTCTTTCCCCTTCTCTAGGCAAAACTGGCTAAGCCAGAAACTAAAAATAAAAAGAATGGGAAAGTATTCATTTGTAGCCCATAGTGAACCTAGAGGGCCATGAAGATTATACTCACTGTTTTAAGGCTGTTCAAGGGTGGTAACTGCCCTATGTGTGTCCCAAATATCAAGATCTTATGTTTAAAAACCATATTTAAAACAATGGTGTTGTTACCTGCCCTATTCAAAGGCCAGCCTCACAAAATCAGTTATCCATGACTGATGCCAAGTTTTAAAATGATTAATCCCAGTTAAATATTCTCTTCTCTATAAAATAAATACCAAGTGCAATAGCAATCATTAAACAGATGCTTTAAATCTCATCTTTACAAAAATGCCTGATTAATTTGGATTTTCCTGGAAAGAAGGCTTTAACTGTAGGCATTATGAGCCTGTAGCTGCATTTTAAATTATTCTGTTATGTAATAGTATAATATACAGATATGAATGATAAAATCTTTTAATAGGCACTCATTAGAAAAACTTTTATTAATGACCCTAAACACCCAAACACTGATGTTCAAAAGTCTCAGAATGAGGAAAAGGTTCTTTTTAAGAAGGAGCAAGCCAAAAATATGAACGAACCACATGCACATAGCATCACAAGATGAGTCAGTGCTTCCGGAAGGAATAGAAGCCATGGGTCAGAATTCTTAGTATGGAGCTCAGGATGACCACTAAGCAACACTCTCCTCACATCAATCACTTGTACCATCACTGCTGCTTCTCAGTCACTAACTCTCAAATACTTTAAACACTAAAGAAGAGACTAGCTACCTGCTATGGGGGCATTTGGATTGAAGGGATTCATGTGATCAAAAAATCAAAAGAACAACCAAACATAAAGTTGAAGCTCTGAGGTTTCGAACTTAACAATATTATCTAATAATCCAGCATAACAACCACTTTAGACAGAGGAAACCAGGGAGTTGGTGTTTTCCCCCCATTTCACAGATACGTAAATAAGTATAGAAAAGTCAAGTAGCCCTTAGGTCCCTATTACTGAACTCTGACAAGAGCAAACTCCGGGAACCAAATAATATGAATCCCAGTCCAGACCAAGGTGCTTTACCTTTTAATTAGATGTATAATCTCAAAATAGAGATTCTAATATTTTACAACTTCTGTAAATTTTCTAATTAAAAACTATATATGAAAATTTATGGATCAAATGTTCTGATTTCTCTTCCCATATACATCTTATTATCTCAGACAAAAAAAATCAAAAGCTCTCTCATGGCTCAGTTTCCACTTCTGTAAAATGAAAGTAATATTCTCCAGCTACCTGCATTAAATAGCTACCATCAAAGCTAATGAATCAATATTCAGAAAGTGTCACAAGAAAAATCTGATTTTTAAGATGTCAAAAACTGTCAAAGTGTTTCTACACATAATTGAAAAAATTAAAATTAAAAAAAAAATTTTAAGTGCCTCAAGGTCCCTGGATTAAAAACACAAAGGTTATTATTATACCTGCACAACAAAACTGCTTTTGTAAAATATTCCTCTCCTTCACTTGGTTGCCCAGTTACCTATAAACTATAACTCCCATGCCTGGTCCTACTAGTAACATTAACTTATGTTAAATAGTTATGTTATCAGTACAAACCCCCTCCCCAGAAAAACAAACTTGCACACAACAGGAGTTTGGGGCTCAGAAACAAAGGAGTACTTGGAGGGAAATGATGGGGAATTATTATTATAGTGTTCTAAAACCATGAACAAATGGTCAAACTGAACACTGACATCATGAAACTCAAATTGTTTCCCAAGATATCCACGCACACAGAAATCTTGAATATGTAAGGAATATCAAAACCCACCTAAGAGTATTAGTAGATGAAGGGCAAAGGGGCAGGAAAAGGGCAGGGGGGAGGCAAGAAAAAGGAAAATAAGAAGGAAAGGTTGAGCCAAAAAAGCATTAGAAGAGAAGCGATGAGGGAGAAGGAGTTGGGGGGAAATGAGGTCCAGAAAAGAAGGGAAGGAAGATGAAAAGGGACAAGTCTGAGCAAAAACGGACAGAAAGTATGGGAGGCGGAGGAAGGGGGGGCACTTTAAAAAAGATACCAAGATGAGGACAGCAAGGGGAAACTGACGAGGGGTGACAACTGGAAAGGAAGAAAACGATGTAAGACGGAGGTGGACAAGAGTTGAGAGAAATAAAGAGGCAGAAAGAGCTAGAAAGTTAGGGGAGTGACTGACAAGGAATGAAGAGGGAGAAAGGAAGAAAAAGAGGGCAGGTTAACAAGAAGGGGGAAAAGTGAGAAAGGAAGCAAGAGTAAGAAAAGGGGGGAAAGGGAGAAAAGCAAATGATGGAGTAGAGAAGGGAGCAATAAGGGAAAAGAGAAAAGAGCATAAGCTCCAGTGAGGGAGAAGGAAGAAAGAGGGAGTTCAAGGAGTGGGAAAGCAGAGGACTACACGGAGTAAGAGAACAGACGGGGGCGAGGAGGGATGAGAAGAAAGAGATGGGGAGGGTGGAAGAGAAGGGGGTGTCAAGGGATGAGAGGAAGGGAAAAGAAGGGGCAACAACAAGAGGGTGAGGAAGAAGTGGTGGGAAAGTGGGCGCCGCGGGCTCAGGGGATGGAGTAGACCGGAACCAGAGGACGCACGGACTACGGTCCCCGCCTGCCCTCCGGACGGGCCTGTACGCCGCTCGCTCAGGCTCCCGCGGCCCGCGTAGGCACTGGGTTTCCCGGACGCCGGGGTGACGGCCTGTAGCTCGCGGGCCCGAAGCTGTCCTGGGAAGCGGCTCCGCGGGACGGAGCGGAGCTGCGAGCCAGTTGGCCCGGCTGCAACCTCCCAATCACTTGCTTACCAGCTCGGTGCTTGCCTAGCTGGACTCCGCTGGGCCGGGCTGGGTCGGGCTGTACGGTCTGAGAAGTACGGTCCGTCCCGTCCGCTGAGCTGTGCTCCGCTGCCTCGCGCCCTCCGTCCGTCCTCCTGCGCGGCTCCCAGCTTCTGCGGGCTGGGGCCGCCGCGCTCCCCTCCTTCTCCCCTCCGCCCGCGCCCGGGGCGGGCCGCGCGCACGCTCCCTGAGCTCTCCACCAAGTCCCGGGGGAGGGGGAGAAGGGCGGAGGAGGGGAGCACGAGCAAAGCACGGGGCGGGTGCGCGTGCGCGAGCCTCCCCCACTTACCACCGGCCCCCTTATCTTCACAACCTAGACGCGCAGAGGGGAGGGGAAAAGTGGGGGGAGGGGGAAGTGCTCCGGAGAGCAAAACGAGAGGAGGGAGAAGATGAGAGAGAGAGCGAGACTAAAACCGACAGATGGGAACACAGAAAGAGGTACAGAGAGAGATAGAAACAGAGAAAGGCTAGACAGACAGAAAAACCCATCAACTAACTCCCAGACCCCTTCGGAACTCTCATACACACATGCCCCCTCCGTCTCTTTCCCCTACCATACCAAGATTTTTACCTGGATACTTGAAACCTCCCTAGAAGTCTCTTGAAAGGCTCCTGTAAAGAAGGGGAAATTCAAAAGCTAAGAGGGTGGTTTCCAAATCTGGTTAGTTGATTTGGTTTGTTTTTTGCTTGAGGAGGAAAATAATGTAAAAATGCTTGAAGCCTAACTAGAGAATCATAGAATTATAGGATGTAAAGGTAGAAGGGGCTTCACAGGCCATCTAATCCAACCCCCTCTTTTTACAGACGAAACGAAGAGAAATGACTTAAAGTCGCAGATATAACATTAATGTTAGGATTTGAATACAGGTCTTCTGAATCAATGGAGAAAAAAGAAAGTTGGAGAGCAAACATTACATCGTCGCAGTCTTTGTTATTCAATTTGCCCCTGACTCACAAGAGACGTGGTTGCTTACTTGCCTTGATTAACCTCTAGGGAAGGCAGAGACATGCCGGCTGCAGCCCCAGCCTGTCATAGAGGGTCAACAAAAATAGAAAAACCTTTTCTTTTTTTTTTTCTTTCAGGCTCCTGGAGGAATTTTATATGGGGAGGTATTCCACAGGAAAAGTTCCGTGGGGTCGGGGCTAACTTTAGGAAGTTTTGTAGTAATCTGAACTTCAGGAAATCCCTGAGAATGCCCTCTGCCCACTTCATCCCAACAACATAGTACTTCATATCCTCATCCGAGTTTTTCTAAGCATAGTAGACACACAACCTAGTTTAGCTGGAATTATTGTGTGATCGAAGTTTCGTCAGCCAGTACGTATTTTTGAGATGCCTACTACGAGCCAGGCACAGTGAGAAATGTCAGAGTCCCAACTTCCTTCTTCAAGGCAAAAGAAATACAAAAAGAGCTCTCAAAGAGCTCAAAAATTGGAGTACATAATAATACATCAGTCATTTAAAAAAAATCAATGGATCGTAGAATGTCAGAGCTAAAAGACAACTCAGAGATCATTTAGCCCAACTTTTCCTTTTTTTTTTTCTGAGAAAGAAACTGAGGTTTATGTACATTTGGGGCTTTCCACTTGTAGTTAATATTTATTTCCAAAAAAAGAAGCGTTATGGAGAATTCCACCCCTGATTCACACTTTTTTTTGTCACACCACCAACCCGAATACCCCACCACCACCACCAATTTCATCTCTGGGATCTGAGGAAGAATAAGATGAAGGGAAGGGAAGGGGAGGAAAAAGGAAGACTCCTCAGTGACTCAGCCACTTGGAGTCCTGACTCCAAGCCTAGTGCTTTACTCACCAGACCAAACTCCCCACCGTTGTAAATCACTAGCATTAGAATGCTGAACAGTGAAAGAAGTCTGAGATGAAGGGAACCGGAAAAGCACACTTCATTTATTGATTTCCCTGTATTCATAGCTTCATCGATGTCCCTCCTTCCTCATTTTCTTCTGCCAGTTATGGCTCTGGGTACCAGCATCTTGAAGAGTGTGTTTCCCTCACAAAATGATTCCAAAAATACCTAAGGGTTTGTTTTTTTAAAGGCTTGGGCAGGAAAGGTTCCTTCATCCCTGCCTCCAGAGAAAAAAATTTTTAAATCAAAAGCATTTAAAATAGGGCACTGTTCAACTCACTGTGAGAGGTAAAAAACAGAGTGGAAATTCATCTGGGGTCTCAGCTCCTGTCAAGGTTCTGTTCCAGGAGGAAGGAGCCCAAGTTGCACCCCTTCCATGAATTACTCAAGAATGTCCATGCTGTTGTTAAAATATTAGGAAGGGGATATTAGAAGGAGATAACACTGAGGAAGCATCTCCCCAAACCAAGGAGATTTAATTGATCAGTTCAATATATGATTTTCCACTTGCCAAAATCAAAACAGCAGAATTACTAATGACAAGGTCATGTGCAACTTTCATTCCCTTGGTTCTTATTCCTTCCTTCTTTGAGCCGATTCCATGACTCAGCAGCACAGATGGCTACATCCCCTTTCAGAATCAAATATGTTGCACAAGATAATTTTTTTTAAGACATTCTGGCTGTAGACAAGGACCTGGGCATTTTTTAAAATTAGAGGACTGAGCCTGCAGTGAAAGATCATATTTCAATCAGAGGGGGAGAGGGGAATAAGCATTTATTAAGCATCTACTAGGTGCTAGGCATTAAGTGCTTTATAAATAATACTTCATTTAATGAGGTGGAAGATTGACTAAAAGAAGCCCTTTCTCTGTGTGTGCCTAGTCATGTGCTCATGAAAATTAACACAAAAAGGGGGGGGGGGGAACATCACAGAACTAGGAAATGAAGCAAAGGCAGAAAGAGTTCAAGATAGACAGAAAGAAATTATAAGTAAAGCAAATAAAAATACCCAAAGCACCCATTCAGTATATTAGAAGGGGCAGTGAGAGGTAGGATGGTCCCTTTTGAAGAAGTAATTCACAGAAAGAGCATTTGTGTGTCAATGTTAGGGTGGGAGTAAGTTTATTTTGCGTGTGTTCCATAAAGAAAATAAAATGCAGCTTGCTGGACACCTGTATACATGTGTCAATCAAACATTTATTAAGCAGCAGGCTTTGTGCTGCTAAGCTCTGGGGTTACAAAGAAAGGCAAAATGGTCTAATGGTCTAATGGGGGAGACAACATGTAAATAACTACGTACACACAAGCTATAGACAGGATGATACTCTGGAGATATTTAACAGAAAGAAAGCACTAAAATTGAGAGTCTGAGAAGGGCATTCCTAGATTCTAGAGTCTAGAAGGTAGAATTTTAACTGGGACTTGAAGGAAGCCAGGAGGTAGAGAAGGGAAAGTAGAGCAATCTAGGCATGGGAGACAGCCTGTGAAAATTGGGAGACAGGGTTTCCTGTTTGAAGAACAGCAAAGAAGTAAGTGTCACTGGATCTCAGAACACAACAGGGGAATGAGAAGGCTGGACAAGGTTGGGGGGAAGGTTATGAAGGGTTTTGACCCTCAAACAAAAGATTATATATTTGATTCTCAAGGTAATAAGGAGCCACTGGAGTTTATTGAATTTAGGGTTAGGGTTAGGGTTAGTCTTGTTTAGGAAGATCACTTTGGTGGCTGAATGGAAGATGGATTTTAATGGAATAATCCACTGTAATCCAATGTGTGTATTTAATTTTATAAGACAGAGGGACATCTCACAGCTCACTGTATCTACTGTTTAAATATAGTGTTTCTTTTTCTGTGCTCATTTGTGTATTCCAGAGTATGGACTTTCTCTGACTCAAAAGCAATGAAGGGAGCAGTACTTTTAGATATGGGCAGTTTCTGTGCAGGAAAAAAAAACAAAACAAAACACTAATCTGATTAATCTCAATAAATAGAGGGTGGAAGCCTTTGTTCTGCTTGGCTTCTGATGTCTGCAGTTCCAAAAATATTCTCCTGCATAGTTTAGAGATGACTGCCCATAAGACAAATCATGCATTTATAGGTCCAGACAAAGAAGAGGTCTGTCCTTCTTTTGTATTTCTACCTTTCCTAATACGCTGACAATAACATGGACACACCTGGCTGATTCACAGAAGGGTTGTAACTTGGGCTTTGCACCTCCTTAGAACAGAACCTGACTATAGTGGCCTAATTTCAGGATATCCCTAGAATATTTCTCCTACCTATTTCTTGAGGCTTGAAACAACATATCTCCACAAGCCTGAGATCCTACAGCTAATATTTTGATCCCCTTTCAAAAAACGCAAATCTTCCTGAAAAGGAGACTTTATCAATTCCTGAGCTTTTCCTGATATCCAGTTCCTTTCCTGAAAAGCAGGTTTAATAGACAGTAGACAGCTGAGGTAAGAAACAAAAAGCTGCCCAAAGGAAAGATTGTTATGAGCTTGAAATTGGAGTCACACAAGGCAAACTTAATCTCTCATAATTTTCTTAATGATAATAATCACAGTGATAGAATTTTTAATAGCACTTTAAGGTTTGCAAAACACTTTTCATATATTATTTCATTTAATCCTTATAATGACCCTGAAAGGTATGTGCTATTATTATCCTCATTTTTACATGTAAGGAAACTGAAGCAAACAGGTGCCATATCTTAATTTCAATTCTTCGAACTTTATTAAGAGTTTAGGATGATGGAACTCCAACATTCACTTGCACAAATGCACATCTGTCTGTTTTAACATCTTCTAGGTGCCTTTTAGATCTTATTGACCTTCAAAAACATGTTATAACAAAGAAAAATCAGGTCATTATTCATATCTAGTGGGGCATTAAAAAATGTCAAAAATTCATCGTTGCATTGCCTGAGGCACTAAAAAATTATGACTGGTCCAGGGTTAAAAAATCAGTATAGATCAGAGGTGGTATTGGAATGCAGAATACCATGAGTCCAAGGGCAGCTGGGATGTTGATTAAGCCATACTATTCCCAATAACTCAATATTTGTTGAATTGGGGGGAGGAGAGCCCTCATAATTAAGCTTTGATGTGAAAGGATGCAGGCTGGTTTTAGCTATAATTGCTACAGGATATCTGTAAATGATCAGGAAAGAATTTATCCAGGTGAAAATAATAATATCAATTATCTTTCCCTCCACAGTTTCTATAAGCAGTGGTCCTTCAATTAAAAATTTGTACAAAGATGGTGAATTCAATTCAACTTAACTAATCAGTGTGATGCAGATACAAATACTATAAATAACTATAACATTTTAAAGTGTAACCCAAGGTTTGTCAAGGTTAATTGATTTACTTGCTTATGGTAGGTAGCACAGCTAGTAATGATGGAGGCAAAAATAAACACAAGTCTTCCTGAATCCAAGTTCAGAAATATCATCTCTTTATATTATGGTATGGTTTTTAAAATAATCATATGCTCCAGAGAAAAAACTGTTGGAGTCAGATGAATGAGGATCAAGCATACTATCTTTTACATCCGTGTATATACAGTTTTATTTTGAGGTTTTGGTTTTGTATGAGTGTGTTCTTACAACAGTGACCAATATGGAAGTGTGTTTTGCATGATAATAAAAATAATTAAATGCTTAGGAGAAGTCAGAACAGACTTAGACATTCAAAGAAGGAGAGAGGGGGGCAGCTGGGTAGCTCAGTGGATTGAGAGCCAGGCCTAGAGACGGGAGGTCCTAGGTTCAAATCCGGCCTCAGACACTTCCCAGCTGTGTGACTCTGGGCAAGTCACTTGACCCCCATTGCCTACCCTTACCACTCTTCCACCTATAAGTCAATACACAGAAGTTAAGGATTTAAAATTAAAAAAAAAAAGAAGAAGAAGAAGAAGAAGAAGAAGGAGAGAGGCAGTCAAAAAGAAGGTAGAGAGTGGAATGTAGGTGGAAGGATCAGGGAAGGGAGCAATTGAACTGGGTTTTGAAGAAGCAGGAATGTTAATACATGGATATGATGTTTTCAAAGCAGTACTTTTTCAGAAAAACCTAAAAAGGCTTGTATGAACTGATTCAGAGTGAAATAAGCAGAACCAGGAGAACATTGTACACAATAACAGCAAAGTTGTAGGATGATTAATTGTGGATGACTTAGCTATTCTTACAAATACAATGATCCAAAATAATCCCAAAGTGCTCATGATGAAAAATGCTATCCACCTTCAGAGAAAGAACCAATGGGAGCCTGAATGTAGATTGTTCTTCACTTTATTTTCTTCTTGGATTTTTTTATGTGTCTTCCACAACATGACAAATATGGAAATACATTTTGTATGATAGTACATATATAACCAATAGCAAATTGCTTACCGTATCTGGGACGGAGGATAGGGAGAGAGAATGTTGAACTCAAAATATTAGAAACAGAACACCAAAATTGTTTTTATGTGTAAGTAGGAAAAAATAAAACAATAATTACTGAAAGGAAAAAAAATAAAGTAGGACTCTTGCTTTTGTTTACCCAGTAGACAAATAGCCAGTTTTGGCCTGAGCCCCTCCCCAGGAAAAGATGTCCCCTTGTCAAAGTTAGGACTGATATGTTCTCTAAAGGGAAAGCTAAGGTGGGAGGGAGGGAGAATTCTGATTGGGGTAGTTGTGATTTTCCAGCCAAGCTTACTAGAAGCAGCTGAGTAGCATGAAACAATTAGCATTCCTTAATTGTCAGAGAGGGGTATGATCACCCAAAATGAAGGCCAGCCCATTTTCCCCAGCTACAACTAATCATAAAGCTTTTCTATTACCTTGACCTACCCTTCTCCTTTGCGGTCTAAATAAATATGGTCTTTTTAATCCTCTAGAGTTCCTATCCATTGAGGGGTTACAATCTGACCTATATTATTAAGGTATATGCATTACTGCTAATAAATTGTTATCTTGCCTGGGGAAAAAATATCTAATGGCCAGTCAGCTATTTTTTTCTTTAAAGATAGAGCCTTCAGTAAGCTCTCACTCTGTGCCAAGCCCTAGGCTAAGCTCTGGAAATACAAGCAAGGAAAACAGTCCCTACAGGAGGACTTTCTGGAAGAGTTTACAATCAAATCAGGGAAGAAAGCATGTAAAGTGGAGCTGGAAGGGTAGGAGGTCCAATGAGTTCTGCTGGCCTGGTCTGGAGAGGGATGGAAATGGTTTCAGCCAAGGTGGTAGGAAGGAGATGGGAACAATGGCCTGAGTTCAGAAGTAAAAAAAATATGTGTGTGTGTATATATATATATATATATATTTTAGTACAACAGATAATTCCCAGGAATTGCCTAAAGTCCCCACAGAGTATATTACTCTGAAAACAGCTACTTCAAGCAAAACCTCAGCCACCTCTTTCAAAGAATTGTTGTTTTTTAAATGGCCAGTGCTAGAAGAGCTATGAAGTACATTTTAAAAGGCTCAAGCTTGTAAGGCCATCATTTGTCTTTCTTTTGTTTAAGCATTGCCAAAGAGAGGCAACACTGGCTGACTGAGTGGATAGTATGATGAACTGAATCCAGGAACCTTTCTGGCTGGCTATTTTTTACTGACTGGAGCAAGTGGCATCAACCACTCCCAGCTTTTGAATCTAAATATGAGTTGGGAATGGAGTATGTTGAAAGTCAATGAGACAAAAAATAGCAACAATAGGACATAGCACTTGCCTTCAAAGTGCTTTCATTGTAAGGAAAATGGACTCAGCTTGTCAGGGACTTTGAGTGGTGGTTTTATATGTATGATAGTACATATTTGTATGATAGTACATATGTATTTGTATGATAGCACATAAGGAAGTAAGGGGTAAATAATTAAGACAATGAGACATAAGGGTTTGCCTCTTTTTGGACTTAGCCTGATTTGCCTGATGGGCTTTAAGTCAGAGGATTTTATATTTGATCCTGGAAGTGATAGAGAGCCCTTGGAGTTTATTGAGTAGTGGGGTAACCTGCTCTTTAGGATGATCACTTTGGGAGCTGAGTAGAAAATGGACTGGAATGGAGAGAAACTTGAAGCAAGGAGACCAACCAGCAGGGTATTGCAGTAATCCAAATGTGAATGGACGTGGACCCGTATGAGGGTGGTGGCAGCCTTAGAGAAGAGAATGGGGCATATAAGGGAAATATTACTAAGTTAAAATGAAACATCTTATGCAACAGATTGGCTATGGGGGGGTAAGGAAGCTGAGTTAAGGTTAATATCTAGATTTCAAACAAGGGTGATGAAGAAGATGGTGATGTAATACCAAGTTTGGAAGAAGAAGGCTTTGGGAGGAAAAATAATGAATTATTTTGAACACATTGAGTTTAAGATGTCTATAGGAAATCCAGTTCAAGATATCTAGTAGTCAGTCAGCTGAGAGATTAAGGTTGGATAATTAGATTTAAGAATCATATGTATATAAATCACATTTATGCATATATATGTATATGTTGAAGAGAGTGAATTCAATGAATTAAATTAATTCAATAGCTAAATCCATGGGAGCTGATATGAATATCAAGTGAAATAGTATGAAGGGAGGCGATGACCCAGGACAGAGCCATGAAGGACCCCTAAAGTAAGTGGCATGGCCTGGATGAAGAGCTATCAAAGAGAGCAGTTGAATGATGAGGTTCGAAGCCAGATTGTGAAGAGAAGAAGAGAAGTGAAAGCATTGATTATAGATGGCCTTCTCAAGTTTAGCCACAAAAGGCAGAAGAGATGAGACTATAGTTGACAGGGAAGGAAAGGTCAAGTGACAATTTTTGGAGGATGAGCGTGACATCAATGTGTTTATAGGCAGTAGGGAAGTAAGAATGGGCAGAAATTGGAGATAAGTAAGAGAATGGGTATAATAAAGGGGACATTCTGCTGGAAAAGATGGGATGGAATGGGATCACTTACTTGGCAAGTACAGGAGTTTGCCTTGGCAAGAAGTAGGACCACCTCTTTGTATGAGACAGGTGGAGGAGACAGTAGCAGAAGAAATATGGATATTGTGAGAAGAGGGGAAAAGAGAGCTCTCAGCAAATGGTCTCATTATTTTCTGTAAAATATAAGGCAGGGGCCTTGGCTAAGTGGCTCAGAGAAGGCCCATGGGAAGTATGAAGATGAATGGAAAGATTTGGAAGAGCCACTATGGTGAGTGAGTTAACTAGGGAGTTGTAAAAAGATTGCCTAGCAGCAGTAAGGGCCTAATTGAGGTTAAGTAACATAAATTTGTAGTGAACAGTCAACATCATTGAGTGATTTTCTCCACTTTGGTTCAAAAGCATGTGAATATTCTGCAGTTGCTTTTGGTTGGCCTAGCAAATAGTTGAAAGGAGCATTTTTCTATCAGCTGAGTAAACAGAGATATCTTGGACTTCGAAAAGACTTGTCAGCACCTACCAGAACTTTTGTAGCATTCTTATCTTTGGGATCTAGGGGATTCCTCTCTAATGACTTCTAGTGAGAACCATGCTATATGTAGGGTGAAGGACCTGGGATTCTGAAATGGGCCTGAGTACTTGGTACAATGTAGTCTCCAAATGAACCAGATTGGGCCAGAAGCATGAGCCCTAATGATCCAGGAGTTCAGAAATCTAGGTAAATGTTGCAGCCAGTTCAGCAGAGATGCCCTAAATAGCAAGAGTCTGGGACTCCAGCCCTCAGAAGCAATAGCAATGACAGCTTTAGATGTGAACTTGTTAGGATCAATGTCACATAGGAACCAAGTTAAATTGTCAGCCTTTCTTCCCATAGCTACTGGGGGCATGAGCTAATAAGAGAGAAAAGAGACCTAGAGTAATCCCTGGGATACCCTAGAATCCTTAGAAGGGAGATATGATAGGCGTGGACCTCAGAAAACAGGGCCAGAATTAACCATGTTAAATGTGGAGTCTCATCCAGGATAAAATTGGGCACTAGACATCTGTAGGGCCCCTTGGAGAGATTCCCTATTCAAAACTTTAAATTCTGGTAAGCCAGTTTGAGGAATCCTAGAAAAATAAGCAAAAAAAAAAAAAATTAGTCTGTAATTGTACAGTCTTCAGTCCTTTTCAGGGTATTTTTCCTCATGAGTCAGTTCCACTGAGGTAATTTTATAGACTGAATTTTTTGATTACTTGAGTGGCTTGCTGTATTACTGAATCTTGTATACTGATATTAAGTCTAATGAGGAGAAATGTGGAGTTTACATCACTAGAATGCTGGTGTCTAGTTTAGAATTTTTTTTTCCATTTAAACAGACCTAGACTGCTCAGCTTATTGTGAGATCACCATAGGGACACAGCTCTGTAATGGGAAGAGTTGTTGAAAGAAAGGCTAAAATGGGAAAGGACCTGTTTGTTCAAAAATATTTATAGCTGCTCTTTTTGTGGTGGCAAAGAATTGGAAACTAAAGAGATGTTCCTCAGTTGGGGAATGGCTGAACAAATTGTGGTATATGATGGTGGTGGAATGCTATCGTGCTATAAAGAATAATGAACAGGATGATTTCAGAAACTGGAAGGACCTATGTGAACTGATGTAGAGTGAAGGAAACAGAACCAAGAGAACATTGTACACAGTAACTGAAATATTGTGAGATGATCAAATGTGATTGACCCTGCTAATAACAGCAATACAATGATCCAGGACAATTCTGAGGAACTTATGAAAAGAATGCTATCTCCCTCCAGAGAATGAACTGTTGGAGTAGAAATGCAGAAGAAAATATGATCCATCACTTGTTTATTTGTATATGATTTGAGGTTTCAGTTTTATAGGATTATTCATTTACAAAAATGAATAATATAGAAATATGTTTTGAGTGATAATACATGCATAATCCAGAATCAATTTTTTGTCAGCTCTGGGAGTAGAGAGAAAAAGGAAGGGACACAATATGAATCATTTTACTTTGGAAAACTTATATGGAAATTTATTTTTAAAATTTTTAATAAAGAAAGGAAGGAAGGAAGAAAGAGAGAGAGAGAGAGAAAGGAAGGAAGAAAGAAAGGAAGGAAGGAAGGGA
>NC_058133.1:171278577-171358059 GCF_016433145.1 Gracilinanus agilis
AAGAAAGAAAGAAAGAAAGAAAGAAAGAAAGAAAGAAAGAAAGAAAGAAAGAAAGAAAGAAAGAAAGAAAGAAAGAGAAAGAAAGAAAAAGAATTTTTAAGGCAAATAAGGTTAAGTGACTTGCCCAGAGCCACAGTTAAGAAGTGTCTGAGGTCACATTTGAACTCAGGTCCTCCTGGCACTCTATCCCCTGTGCTACCTGGCTGTCTCTGAGCCCAAACATTTTTGCAATGAACATTTATTTTAATTCACAGGGCCTTCTTTTGCACATTTTGATCAGCCCGAGGATGTTTGCTCTCTCAATCTGCCCTGATGAGCTAATGAGCTTCTCTAAAGAATCCATACCCTTCTAGAAATTCCCAGGCTACACAGCTCCCATTCCTTCCTGGCATCCATCCCATGTTGCCACATGTGCTGGAATCCAGCAGCCTTGCCTAAGAGCTTTTTCTCTTTCTCTTCTAGTTTCCATGGAGACGCAACAGTTTACTTTTTCCCCAACTGTAAGCCATGGTTATTTTTGAAACACAAAACTCTGAGCCAGGTCACAGCTGGGATCTAGATGATGCAATGACGTTCATATCCACCCTTTTCTCCCACAGACTCCTTCCTTTCTGCAGTTGGGGATGGGGGTGGGCGGGAGAGAGAAGCAAGCACTTCTCAAGAGATTTTTCTCCCTTGTGTAATTCTTCCTCCTAAAGTTTTAAAGTCATGACCTATAGAACCTTCCGGTATCTGAAGCTATAAGTGCCTGAATGGGTCATACTCATAGGATTAGAGATTAGAGACGGAAAGGCCTTGATAGGACATTGACTCCAATTCTTTCTTTTACAGATGATGAAACTGAGGACCATCCAATGAGGTTAAGTGATTTGCCCAAGGTTACATAGCTGCCAAGGATCTGAGGGAAGAATCGAACCCAGGACTTTCTGACTTCAAAAGGCAGATCACTATTGCTGTAGGGACTCGGATTGAGTTGACAGGTTACCTCTCAGTGACTGAGTTTTTGGAAAATATACTTTGGCCAAATAGATCGGAAATGTAATTCTTACTCTAAGGCACAGATATCAGGGTTCCTACTTTGATCCCCAGAAAAGAGGTTCATCCTGCTCTGGTTTAACTATTGCTTTAAAGGGCCTCCTATCATTTACCCACAGAGAACATTTTAAGGAAGGTCTTTAAGAGGGGTAAAATGATGTTCAGAAAGCAAGTCAGGACTATTGCCTATGATAGTAGGTCCCTTGGCTGAGTATTCATAATCTTCCTGTCCCTCTTTTTCTTTTTTAAAATCCTTGCCTTTTGTCTCAGGATCAGTTCTAAGACAGAAGAGTGTCAAGGGCTGGAAAATTGGGGTTAAGTGACTTGCCCAGGGTGACACAGCTAGAAAGTGTCTAAGGCCATATCTGAACCCAGGTCCTGTGCCCCTGACTCTTTAAATATAAAAAAATTCTCCTTCCAAACCCTCAAATCCCTTAAGCCCTCAGCCTGAGGAATGCTGGGAATGGGAGGTCTGGGCATAGGAGGAAGGAGGGGAAAGAAGATGGATATGACCTTGCTTATTGAATGATACAACCTTGGAAGGGGATGCTAAGTGAGGGATTCACAGGTTCTGTTTAAATGTAGGCTGACACCAAGAGGGAAAATCCAAAGTAGTTGTCTAGAGCTTAATGGAAGAAAACTGAAGCTCCAGTCCCCAAATATGATTTAAGAATAATGGAACTTAGGTTGGCAGAGTTCTTGTTGGAGGAGAAGGAGGAGGGGAGGAAGAGGAAGAGGAGGAGGAGGAGGAGAGGAGAGGAGGGATGCATTAGAGGTGTCAGAAGCTGGCACTTAGCTGTCAGTTCCCTTCTTGAAGAAGGGTGTTAAGATGACAGCATTTTTAGCATTTTTGTTTGGTCGGGCTGGTTTCCTAAAGCAACTCCAAGTTGTTCTCTTTCTCCCCAGTGGGTGCCAGGTGTGTTTCCACATCCCAAAGGCAACCTAGAAGCTTTTTGCTTAGTAAGGTTTGTAGTCTCTGAGGCCAAAGTTAGAAAAATTATTGGCTGGGTAAAATGGGGGAGATTAATTCAGCCCAATGAACAGTTTGGGTCCACAGAAATCCATCCCTTGGGCTCTGGAGCAAAAAACAGTAATCAGACACAAGCAACCAGCCGTAAAACAAAAGCAAGGTAAGTTCTTGATGTCAAGGGCCCTCCCTAGAGTTTTCACAGATGAGGCATACACACATTAGGAGCCTCTACTTTGAAGCTGCACAGACCCCTGCATTTTTATATAGACTTCAGCCTGAGGATTTTTAAGTGATTTTTAAGGTATCTGTTTACCTGGCACTATCTGTATTCATCCCTCCCTCCCCTTTCTTCATTAAAACAAACAAACAAACAAATCCTTACTTTCTATCTTAGTAACAACTCATAGAGAGAGAAGGATGAGGGCTGTCTCCCCTTTCTTCCTAAGCCAGGACTGGAACAGGAAAAGAATCTATAAAAGGTTCATAGACTTAGAGATGGGATAGAAAGGGGCTCAAGGGGCATCCCATCTGACCTCATGTGACAGATGCAGAAACTGAGGCCTAAAAAGATGAAGTGACAAGGTCACATTGGCAGAGCTGGAATTCAAGCCCAGGTCCTGCTCTTCATTCTATCTTACTACTACTTCCGATGATAAGCCAAGATAAAAAAGGATTTTTTTTTTATGTCAACTACAGTGGACTGAGCTCTCAACCTTTTCCAAATGTAACCAACTAGGGGGCAGCTGGGTAGCTCAGTGGATTGAGAGCCAGGCCTAGAGACGGGAAGTCATAGGTTCAAATCTGGCCTCAGACACTTCCCAGCTGTGTGACCCTGGGCAAGTCACTTGATCCCCATTGCCCACCCTTACCACTCTTCTGTCTTGGAGCCAATACACAGTATTGACTCCAAGATAGAAGGTAAGGGTTATTAAAAAACAAACAAACAAACAAACAAAAACAAATGTAACCAACTCACATTTACAATCTTAGTGAAGTGGCTCAAAAGGGAGTCAACAATCACCTCCATAAAGATGACTGGCATTTATACAACATCTAAAGTTTTGCAAAGCACTTTACATACATTATCTCATTTGATCCTCACCACAACCCCTAGTAAGATCTATTATTATCTCCATTTCACAGAGACAGGTTGTGACTTGTCCAGGAACCAGGTCAGAGAGGGTATTTGAACTCAGGGCTTCCTGATACCTTGCTCTGTCTTCTAGTCCTTACTCATGACACCACTGTAATGATCAAAGAAAAGTGGACAAAGAATCCATCCTGTACCAAATGTGCTAGGGATACAAAGAGAGGCATGAGGATACAATCCCTGATCTTAAAAAGCTCACAATCTAATCAAGCAACCTTTGCCTTTCTTCCCTCTCTAGCTCTTTGGTCTTTGCTCTTTTTGGAGAAGCTAAAACTCAGAGTTAAGTATTCTGGCATGCACAATGGAGTCTAACAGTTGCCCCAGGACCAGAAACACATGGATTTAAGTCCAGCCTCTGAAACATCCTGGGTAGGTGACCCCAGGCAAGTCCCTGAATCTCTGTGCTCTAAACAAATCTCTAAGACTACAAATTGCAGAGAAAGTATAAACCTCCACAACAACAGATAGAATTTACACAGCAACTTTACAGTTTACAGCAAAGTATTTACTATGTTATCTCATTTGAACTCCCTATAACTCTGTGAAGCAGGTGCTATTATGATCCTTATTTTACTAAGGAGGAAACTGAGGAAGATATGAAGTGACTTGTCTAAGGTCACAGACCTCATAAGTATCTGAGGCCAGACTTGAACTCAGATATTCCTAACTCCAAGTCCAGCAGTCTATCAACTGCCATTACCTAGTTGCTTGTACATGAATGAAACTATAGGTTAGCCTACAAGAAAAATAATGCTGATCCTTATTCACCTGTTTTCTCCTCAAAGGCAGCATGATGACAAAGCAAATCCCAGTTTCCAACAATTGCTTAGAATAGATGCTAGAGAACACAGGTATTTCTATTTAACTTTTACCCTCAAAAGCATCAACTCAGGGTGATCCTGATGAAAGAAGCTCCTTTCATAAGTTGACCTTTTGTCATGCCTGCCAGAATTATGAACCTGACAGGAATGTTTTCTCCTTAGCCAGAATCGGCTGGGAGGTCCTTTTACAGATTTCTTAAATCTTAGATTAGAAGGGAGGTCATCCTTAGAAGGGATCTAATCTTGTCCATGCCCTTTTCCCCTAATGTTATTCTTGCACAGGGATTGTTTTTTTCAGTCATGTCCAATTCTTCATTACCCTATTTGGTGTTTTCTTGGCAGATACTAGAGTGGTTTGCTACTTCCTTCTCCAGCTCATTTGACAGATGAAGAAACTGAGGCAAAAAGGACTAAGTGACTTGTCCAGAGTGATACAATTAGTTAAGTATCTGGAGGCTAGATTTGAACTGAGACTCCAGGCCTGGTACTCAATCCACTGTGCCACCTAGCTGCCTTTCTTTTTTCTAACAACTGATTTCTTCATCAGATCTACAAAACCCAATCTAATTTCTAGGCTTCCATATTATCCCACTTCCCTTGTGGTCAAGTTGTGGGAAAGGCAGTTTCATGTGGTTGCTTCCCAGAGCAGTTCACTCCTGGGAGGGTTGGCTCTCTTGAGAGAAAGTCCAGAACTTAAAAGATACCACCTAGAAATTTACTTGAGTGTAGATTCGGAAACACTCCAGAAGGCTGTTTTGGTACAAAAAAACAAATGGTACCAAACTTTCTCAAAGTTGGGAGGAAGTCATTTTTCAATATGAAAAATGATGAAAGTTCCTGATTAACTTGGAGTCATTTGATATTCTCACTGACCCATGCTGTCAGGCCATTTATCATTCTCTTGCTGCATTTTTGCTTTATTGAAAAATACAATTGATATTTTGTTGTCAGGAGGGATCCTGATACAGTGCTAGATTCAGAGGTTCTGGGTTTGAATTCTGGCTCTGCATCTCACTCTCTATGTACAATTTTCTTTACCTTATTATTATTATTATTCTTCTTCTCTAAAATGGGAGGTGGTAGGATATTGTACTACATGGATCACCAAGGTCCTTCCAGCTCTATGATCTTAGAATGTCTCTTAAATTTTCTGGGTTTATTTAAGTCTGTCTCCCTCTTTTTCCAGTTAACTACCAATGTATGCCGGTAATCTATTAAATCAACAAAGAAGTTCACTGTTCTTACTAAAGAGTTGTGGGAATTGGGATTTGGAAGGTCAAGAGAAATGAAAGTATAGCAAACAAAAGAAGGTTGGGAAAAATGGGACCTAGGAAAGGGATAACGGAAAGGAACTGATTCAAGTGATGGCTGAAGTCTTTAATTAGAAGGGAGGGTTATTACATGGGGTTCTTTTTCTACTCAGAGCAGGTTTAGAACCAAAGTAAGAATGATTAAGTTTAGACATAGCTTAAGGACTTTATTTCATTAAGAAACTCAAAACAGTCGACTGAGTTACAGAGGAAGATTAAGGAATCTCCCTCTCCAAACTCTTAGAGATTAAGAGGGAACTACACCAGAACAGCCTGAGCTAGGAATAGGTTTACCAGATGGCCAAGTGGGGGGGGGGGGGGGAGGAGAAGGAGAGAGGGATCTGAGACATTTTCTGGTGAATCTTGCTAGCAAAGCCCTAGATTTACAGGGTAGATTCTGTAACATAAAAAGATAGAGTTTTCTCTAGATAACAATATTGTGGGAAGAAATAATGTATAAAAGATGGCCCTATCAGACACAGGCAACTGCTTTTTTTTTTTTCTGCTAAATACTCAAAGTGATTAACAACTGAGTGGCTCTTATAAAGGTCTGTTGTACACCAAAGCTAGCAAAATATGGTTGTTCTCAACTTTACCCAAAACAAGGACCTTGCCACTTCCCAAAACAACCCCAAAGGAGTCTTTTTCACCTTAATTAGTTGTTTCAGTCATTCCACTTTTCTTCTTATAACCTTACTGATTCCTCTTCAGATCTACAAAACCCAATCTGGTTTAAAGGCTTCCAGATCATCCCACTTCCCTCCCACTCATAAGTACCCCAGCTGCCCCTTCTGTTCCAGCCAAACAAATCACTAGACACTTCTTCTCTTCCTCCCACTCCTGCCCCCACATCTTCTACCCACTATGTCTAAAACGTCTTCCCACTTCCATCTGCCAAACCATCCTTCTCCTCTCATTCCCATTGTTATCTCAAAATCCACCTCCTCCAGGGAGCCTTCCTCAGTAGATAGAATAGCATAGCAGCAACTCCATTCCAAGCAAAACTGATGGAACTGGATGGGATGGGATGGATTACAATTAAACTTGAAATCAAGAAGAAAATGCCCACACCAACACCCACAGATACAAAAGGTTCCTTGGAATCTGCCCTATTTCAATAATGTCTTTTTTCCAAGGACAAGGAAGGTCCTGCAGAGCCAGTTAATAGTCTCATGTAGAGGCAGTTGTGGTCTGGTGGAAAGAACACCATGTCTGGATGAATGGGTGGATGAAAAAACATTTATTAGGCAAATGATGGGGATACAAATATAAGCAAGCAAGGGTGACCTAGCATATAATAGGTGCTCAATAAATGTTGATTGGTGAGAGAGAGAGAGAGAGAGAGAGAGAGAGAGAGAGAGTGTGAGTGTGTGTGTGTGTGTGTGTGTACTAGGAGCACAGTTGGCATAGAAATGGCTAGGAAGGAATATGAAAGTGAAAGCAAGCTCACCTATCAGAGTCCATAGCCCCATGGGCAAAATAAAAGATTTGTGGATGTGGTGAAGAGAATGATCAGAGTAGAAACAGCATGGTTTTAAGAATAGTTTAGGGTGGATATCCAAAGGTAGAGATGACTGTGAGATTTTTTGGGGGGAAATACCTTTCCCCCAAAAAAAGTAACCTTAGAAATCAAAGAAACTGAGCTACTAAGCTTTATAAATACAGATCCTCAGTCTGTATTTTATTTAACAGCAGGACAGGTCCACTGATTGCATCTTGAAGGAGGCCAACGTTAGCATACAAATTTCCTGCCAGTAGAATATTTGATAAGAGTAAACATCCCACTGCTACAAACCTGATCTTTGAAAACTCCAGACACCTCAACGTTCCTAATCCTAATCTTAACACATTCCCCTCAAATCACCAGCATCCTGTCAATGTTACTCAACCTCCCAAATAAGGAAGTGGCTGAGAATCAACTTTGGTCACCTGAAATATCACCTTAAAATTGTGTAGGCAACTGGATAGCTCAATGGATAGGATACTGGTGTGAATTCAGGAGGACCTGAGTTCAAATCTAGCCTCAGGCTTACTAGCTGTGTGACTGAGCAAGTGACTTAACCTTTGTTTACCTCAGTTTCCTCCAACTGTAAAACGGGGACCCTGGAGAAATGGCAAACCCTTCTGGTATTTTTGCCAAGAAAACCCCAGTGGGGTTTCAAAGAGTCAGACATGACTAAAACCAACAAGAAGACTCTGTAAAACCATATATGTATGTGTGTATCTTTCCTTGTGCTGCATAGTTGCTTTTTGCTGCCCAATCTTCCAAGCTTATCTCTTGATTTATTGCCCTCAAGTCAAACTGACAAAGATGGGAGGAATGAACTCTGGGCTGGGGGGTGGGGAGGTCCTTAGGAATTCTGGGTTTGAGGAATTCTCTAAGTCTCCTTTCTTGAGTTCAGACTGGGGTCTGAACACCTTCCCACCAAAGTCTTACTTCCAAATTATCTTTATCCCATGCCACATAAATCCCACTTCTAAGTTATTCATTGTACCTCCTTTCTGTATGAATCTTCCTTCCATATATTTTGCTGATCTCGCTCCTGGATAGTGGTGTTTACATTTGATATTAATTTTCTTGACTCCCTCTAGGATAGTGGAAAAGGCACCAGCTCCAGAGTCAGAGGGCCCAAGGACAAACTCTATCTCTTCCACCTCACTGCCTGTGTAAACTTTGGACAAATCTCTTAAGTTCTCTGGGCCTCACCCTCTTTATCTGTACAGCTCTAAGTCTCTGATCCTATGAAATAATATTCAAAATAATATTCATAATAGGATTTCTTTCTTCCTTTTTTTTTTGTTTTTCTGTGCTTTGCAATGACCCTGGCACACAGTAAGTACTTAATAAATGCTTGGTTGATTAAAAGTAACAAGATCAGCTGAGCTCCTTTACCCACACTAGGATTCTCTGGAAGCTTCCTTTAGCTGTATTTCAATCTTTCCTGGGGTTCTCTATTTTAATTCCTTCATATCCTAGGAGGTTCTCCTTTCATCCTTTCAACCCTGAGGGGAAATGTGATCCATCTGCTCAGTTTACAAACCCCTTGCACTTTATGTAAATATATCAGAGGTCAAAATGTCTGAGCCAAGCTCCCAGGGAGTCTAAGACAGTTTTCAGGGGGAGCCTGGATGGTAAACAGGAGACTGAATTTCCGTAACAAAGGGTTTGGCTTGAAGAAATTTGCTGCTTACTGCAATGTTTCTAAAGCCTGTGGAAGGTATAAGAGACATCCTGGTTCTAGGAATTGGCTGGTCTTGACTTGGAGTTTGATATGTTAAGTCTTAGGAAGACAAACTGAGATCTCGGTTTCAGGTTTGGTCAAACTTCTCCTTAGATCTGAGAAGGGACATATCTGAAGTTGCCACTGTTCAGAATTACTTGCATATGCTCTGGGTTTCTTTCTTCTTCATCCATTATATTTGTTTATATGTATGAGTTTGGATAGTGTTGGGCTTGGAGTTAGGAAGACCTGGGTTTCTCGCCAGTCTTCAGCATCTTGGCTGTGTGTCTGTACAACTCACTTAACTTCTCAATGCCCCAGGAAACTTTCTTTTTTCTTTTTTAATTTTTTTTAAACCCTTAACTTCTGTGCATTGGCTTATAGGTGGAAGAGTGGTAAGGGTAGGCAATGGGGGTCAAGTGACTTGCCCAGGGTCACACAGCTGGGAAGTGTCTGAGGCCAGATTTGAACCTAGGTCCTCCCATCTCTAGGCCTGGCTCTCAATCCACTGAGCTACCCAGCTGCCCCCATCCCAGGAAACTTTCTAAGACAATAAAGGAGAGATCTGTTGTTGATTTGCATCTGTGAAGAGAGTTTCTACACTGGAAATTTCTCAAAGGGTTAAAAATCATAGGTCTAAGCACCCCTAAAAAAAAAAAAAAGAGGAGCACACATCTCACTTTTTATCACTGAGAGATAGGGTTCAAATCTCACAAGTCAGGAACATTATTTCCATTCATCTTGGTTCCTGGGTCCTTGACTGGGATAGGCAAAAAAGCCTACATAGGCCTATTTGCAGAACATTCATTCTCTCGTGGGTTGGAACCAAATTTCTGCTTTTCTTGATAACCCCCAGAGATTAGCACACATAGTAGGTACTTAATAAATGTTTGTTGATTGACTGATAGTTAAGAGTTGGGTAGGTAGAGCCAGTGCCCAGATCAGAGCTTCTTGAATTGCACCAGCATTTGACACACCCACAAATTAAATAGCAAAACATTTTAATCCATTAGTTCTAAAAATAACAGAGACAGCTTCCATCCGGTGGGCGCCACACTCTACCACAGACTGATTAGGGAGCTAGCTTGACTGCAATAAGTACAAAGCTAAACCCAGTCAACTGGAAAACACAGTTGGAGACAAGACGAATCAAGGATGCTGGCAGCCCCTCTCTCACCAGGATCAAGGGGACCTTTCAGGTATTAGCATAAAAAAATAGACTTAAAGAGGCAGGCCAAGCTTTCCCATAATCTCTAAAAACATTTCCTTGTGTTCAAGACACTACGGTCTGACTGTAAGATTTAAGGGCAAGGGAGGTATTTGAAAAGCCCATGTCTCAGCTACCAGGTGGATGAGCTGGGCCACTGGGCCCATGGTTTGGTGCTATTTCGACCAACACTGTGATGAGAGGTCCTATGTTTCTCATTTTAGTCACCAAGAGGCATGAGGAATGGATGCCCACTCATATTAAATAACAGCTTGGCTAGCATACAGTTCTGTAGCACAACACTGATGATGACGACGAGAGCCTTCTAAAGCAGGGTGGGGGAGAAAAAGGAGACACTTTGATACAAAACTGACAAAATGCCCGAGTCCCCAAACAAAACTTGCTGGAATTTCCTTGGCTGTCCTTCCATCAACAACATTCCAAGTGTCTGAGTTCCAGGTCCAGGCCCTCTAGGCGTCAAGCCTTAGTGATGTACCCTTCTCGAATGAGGAAGTCATAGATTTTCCGGGTCTTGTTCACATCTATCTTGATGAGGGCTCGAGCCTGTGCCAGTCTCAAGCTGCCCTGCTTGTTGCATTCATTCACCAGAGCCGATTTGTATTCTAAATAAGCTCCAGGGACCAACCTCACCATCTGACAGAGCTGGAAGACATGGCAAATTTAATAACATTAGCACCTGTCACTTTACTGATTTTACCCAACAGCTATCACCAAAAAGACAGAGAGTGACTTCATCCCACAGGTATTTACAGAGGAGTCACTGCCTGGCTGGGCCACATTCCACCATGTGGCTTCTCTTTTAGAACAAGCCCCAAGGGAAGAGAGTGACCTGGGGAGAGAAAGCCAGGGTGGGAAGCTCAGAGAGCCCAGGGAAGAAGTTGGCTCAGGGCCCTGGGCTTGTTAAGAGTACACCCAAATCTTCTTTCAAAGGATAGCTCCTCCCTCTGGAATCAGATACTGAGCACCTGAGGAGAGACCAAGCCCCACTCATACTCATCTCTTGGGGAATATGGCCAAATGCAGCAGGGAGGAAGGAAAAGATACTCTCATTTCTGAAGCCAAGATGCTTTTTTTTTAGTCTCAACCAAAAGAAAAATAACTTGAGTATCTCATGTTTTGGGGTATAAACAGGGGTGGGAAGGGGGAAGGGGGAAGGTGGGGTATGAACAGATACTAAGAGAAAGCATTAGGAGCTCCAATAAGTAGAGCATCATAGCCCTATGCCAGCCCACTAACCTCCTTAACTTGAACTCCTTGGCCTTTCTGCACTGAAGTTAATCTGATCTGAGTTCCTCAAACCAGAGTCAACCCAAACCTTCCCTTTCCTCAAGAACCAAAAACTAGGTTTTTATTATCCACTGGGGCAAAAAACAGAACAAAAAACCCAAACCCCTCAAATATCAATCAAACAAGCACTAATTGCCTACTAAGTCAGACACTATGTTAGGTGCTGGGGATATATAAACATTCTATGAGACCCTCATTCATTCCCTAATTTCCCCTCCCCTCCACACCTTCTAATCTGATCTGGAATAAGGTAGAAGGTCTCTCAGTTGTCTAGGAAGCTTGATGCTGACTGATAACTTGAAGAGCAAGCAAGCTCCTCTGAACATGAGCATGTAAACTCATTACAAGTAGAGATTTTATCATCATTTGTATTGTATTCTCAATCTTTAGCACAGCACCAGGCACATAAATATGTCACTTGATTGATTGATTGAACATCCCTCACCCCAATCCCAACCACTACACCAGTGGAACTTAAGCTCTTGAAGAGCAAAGAATGTTTCTTTTTTTTGTCTGAGGTAACCACAGTATCTGGCACATAGTAGGTACTTAATCAATGTAGAATTGAATTAGCAACTCAGATATGTAGTAACATCTATCATCAAATATTTTTGAACTGAACCAAAATGATGCCAGAGAAGGGAAGGGCTAACCCTCAGGGAAATCTTCTGGGGATTTTTAAGACAAATATTGAAAAACAACAACAAAAAAACAATTATAGCTTTTTCAGATCTTTAGAGGGTAGATAACTTTTGGAAGCAGCCAAAAGATTTAAATAAAACAAATGGTAAACAAATGGGTGGTGATTAAGGTGAGTGATACCATTTTGAAACAAAACAAAACAAACAAAAAACAGCTAAGGTATGGTCATAACCCAGACTGATTTTCCTAAGTGGTTCTAAGCCACTACATCTAAGAAATTTCAAAAAGAGAAGTTGCAACCAAATTACCCTAGTACCCTGATGGCAAACTTATGTTTTGATGACAGTATGGGTCCACCTACTGAGTTATGCTATTTTTTTTCTCAAAGTGACACACTACCCAAGTTATGCTCAGTTTTTTGGCGAATTTTGACACACCAAGCTCAAAAGGTTGCCCATCACTGCCCTAGAACAAGTCGACAGCCCATCTGGATAGCTTCTTTTAAAGGACAATGTTCATTTAGATGTGTAAATTCTGTTTATTGTATTCTGTTTTTGTTTTTTGAAATCAGTTAAAGTGCTTTCTTCATACGTTACCCAAAAAATGGACAAAAGAGTGTCCTTCTTCTACCCCCATAAATATCAACAAAGGGAAGATGTCTCAGAGGCATGTAAATGTGTTCTTTGCTTAGAAACACTGAGAATGCCCTGACACAGCTTTCTGCCTCCCACTTCTCCCTGGCCAGGCCAAGGCTCTGCTATGCCTAAACCCTGCAATGGGCTTTTGGGAAAAGTTAATTCAGTGAGAAACCAGCCCCAATCCTATGGTCCCTGATCCTTTTGTTACCTCTTTTTCCTTCTCATTTAGTTTCTCGGTACCGGGGAGGCCAGTGAGATTCAAGGGAGGTGCACTCCGTCTACCTACAGTCAAAGAAAGAGAGAGACACTTAGCACTCTCAGCAATTTGCTTAGGGGTGCATGCAATACTTTTTAGGGGCAACAGGTACAATGAAAAGGAAGTTAAATTTGGAGGTAGATGGCATGGGTTCAAATCCTAAGTGGCTCTGCTATTTACTAGCTTTGGGTAAATCTAAAAGCCTATAAAATGAGGATGTGGAAATAGATGACATCCAAGGCCCTTTCTAATTCTAAATTAACCAATCAATCAACAAACATTTATTAAAGACCCACTAAGTTCCAGCCACTGTGCTAGGGGCTGGGGAGACAGACAAAAATGAAACATTGTTCTTATGGAGCCTATACACATGAGTCCATACAAAATACAGACAGGGTGATTTTGAAGGATGACTCTAGTAGCTAGAGAGATAATAAATGGCTTTATGTGGGAGGTGATGATTGAATGGAGCTCTGAAGCAAATGAAAGAATCTACAAGGTGAAGATGATGTAGTCACACTGGCAAGGAAAATATTGGTACCTGTCTAGAAAATGTTGGGCCTAGACTCTTGGGTCTCTTGTCAGCAAGGAACAAAAAGGTATTATACACAAGGACTCTGGCAGAGTAACCAGAAAACCAAAGATGGCACTGAGACATTTACATCCCTCTTGGGTACCCCCCTGTCCCAGTCCCAAACACACATACAAACACTTCATGAAACTCACATGGTAATAAGGAAATGGAGCAGCCAGGTGAGGCCCCTATAGTCTCCTACTTAAAAGTATCCACTTGAGGAAAAGATGCTTTCCCACTCCCCATATTCTAATATCCCAGTTAAACATTGTTAGGCCCTATCCTAAAATCAAAGCAATCAGCTCTAGGACTTAAATGCTTGAGGTCTGGATTGGTCACCTGTTTAACTACAGCAACTTCTACCAAGGAATCAGAAAACCCCCATATGTAATTTTTAAAACGAATTTATTGAAATCTTTTGTTTTCACACCACTTTCATTTCCAAATAGCACCATCTCCTCCATGCCTGCCTAGCAGGTCATCCCTTGTAAATATTAAATAAGAGGGGGGAAAATGGTTTAGGAAAACTAACCAACCTATCAACAGAGTCTGCCAATCTATGCAGTATTCTACATCCATGGTCCCCCACCTCTGAAAAGAGGGGAGAGAAATGTAGTTTTGTTTTTTTCTGGACAAGACCTGTGATTTCACTAGTTTAGAGAACTGCCAGTGAGCAAGTTCCCTTTATCAATGCAGATCTGTATCAGCTTGGTAACTTACTCCCTGGGGATACTGGGAGAGTAAGTAATTTGCCAAGGGTCACCCAGCCAGTTTGTACCAAAGCTAAGACTCAAACCTACATCTTCCTGATGCCAAAGTCAGGTCTTAATCACTACCCCCAAACATCTTCCTCCTCTCTTCTCCTAGATCAAGTCTAGTCAATGTAATTAAACAGAATCAGATTTGGGTTTCTGTTCTTTCCCTCTGCATGGATGCTGTAATCACTAGGGATCTTCTTTTCCTCGTTCTCCTTACTTTACTCCAAGTTTTTCCTATTTATCATTTCTCAAGGCTCAGTAAGGTCTGTTACTGCTACATAGACCATGATTTGTTTAGCCATTACCCAGCTCATGAATACCCTCTTAGTTTCCAGTTTTTTGTTGCCACCAAAAGTATTGAAGCCCAGTCTCCTTAACCTGGCTGGGAGACCAAGAAGCAGTCATTTTCAGATGCCAACTCCAAGCTGTCAGCCTGAAGGAGACTTTGGTATCCCTACCAAACACTTGCCAATTACCTGGTCAACAACACAGGGCTAAAAGGGTTATTTTCCAGGCACTATTTGACTTTAGATCAAAGGAAGACTGTTGGGTTTTCTTGTTTACTATGTGAGGGAAGAGCTGCCCTTTCTAGACCTGCCCTGTTTACCCCAGAGATCCACCCAGAAGACAATGGGGCACTTATGATACAGGTTACAGCCTGGGGTCACCTCAAATACCAGAGCAAGGAATCAGAACAGCAGGTCCCTGGGGAAAATGCTGTCCTAAGGCTTTTCATCTAGGTCTGGGGTTTTCATTCAGGAGCAGAGAAGGAGAGAAGAGGATAGGGGAAGCAGGGTATAAGGAGTTTGTTTAACCTCTGAATAGTTAGGCAACTGGCGAACCAAGCTGAAGCAAAGAAACTATCATCAAAGATCAGTCTGCTGGAAAATGGACCATATTGTAATCAGAGGGGACAAGGGCCTCTCTCCAGCCAAAGGGCCTAACCAAACATAGTCAGGAGGAGAGATAATAATTTCTGAGAAACAACTAAAAGAGGGCTAAAATCTAGGATACCAGGTTTGAGGGGACTTAGGGCAATCCAGAGAGTGAAAGGGAAAAGTGTTCCATAAGCCTGCATAGCAGAGAGTAGGAAGCCTCAGGGAACCATCAAGGAGAATTTAAAAACTAAGGTCAAATTTAGGGCACCCATGCTTCAAGATTCAGGTCCAAATTAGCCAGTCCATTCTTTTTAAGCAATTCTGGGGTATGTGTGTTTCTGAATTTTTCTGCTTAAGTTTTCTTTTTTTCTAGTTGCTAACAGATAAACAGCCTAGATCTGACTAGTTAAGTGACTTCTTACAGTGTTCATCTTTCCCTTTTTAGTATTATAAAAAGAAAAAAGAAGAAAAAAAATCTGTATAAAGTCTGGTAAGAGACACAACTAACCTAAGATCATAAGATATTTTTTAGAGGAATACTGGAACATGTACAACAAATAGATGAGGAAAAATGCCAGCAATATGCCAGGGGTAAAAAAAGAAAGAAATTTCTCTTTCCCAACAATAGAATGATCCCTGAGCAGTTCACTTGAATAGGAGAGACTTGGAAAGATCTCTTTGCGATTTAGGGCCTGTCACTTAGCCTAATTGAGCCTCAGTTTCCTCATCTGTAAAATGAAGGAGCTGGAGATCGGATGGCTTCCAAGGTCCTTTCCAGCTCTAGAGATATGGCTCTATGTATAATGATTGTCAGGAAGATAACAATAGACTCTCATTCAAGCCTTCAAAACACTGGAAAAACTTAGGGTGGAACCTATATTAATATATTGTGAATATTATATATTAACATTATTATATGAATATTGTATGTATGTATGTATGTATGTATGTATATATATTTATAACAGTACCCTTTATGGTAGCAAAAACCAGAAACAAAGTGGGTGGCTCACTGCCTGGGGAATGGCTCAATAAGGCATGGTTCTGTGAATATGAATGTCAGGGATAACAAACTAAGGAATTCAGAGAATCATGAGAAGACTTGTAATAACTGTTGGAGAATGAAGTAAGCAGAACAAAGAGAGCCCTACTGCAGCAATATAAATAAAGACAACCCTGAAAAGCAGCCAGACTCTGGTTGATTTAATGACCCAATTTAGTCTAGGGAGAATGGATGATGAAACATACTTCCCTCCTTTCTGAAGAGAGACAGAAGGAGACTAAGGACATATGATGTTGCATATGCTATCAGGTGTGGTGACTGCATTGATTGGTTTTTCTTAATTGTTTTTCTTTGTCTCAAGGGAGGGTTTAATGGGAAGTGGACATATTTGGAAATGTTAGCAACATCAGAAACAAAAGTCATCAATAAGTCCTAGGGTAGAACTTCTCAGTGCCTGATTCCCTCTGCAGGACATGGAGTGGTCAGCCCTGGCTGACTAAGAAAACTACTACTCTACTCCATGTATCCAAGGGGAAAAGGGAAAAGAATTTAGGTTTTAAATAAAGCACTGTCATATTTTCCACCTCCTAACTAATATCTGATGTAATCACCAGACATCATTGATAAAGTATGCTGGGTTCACTCTCCAGGCTGTCCCATACTGAAGAGGGAAAAGACAAGAAATGCACACACACTACATTTACAAAGTATTACATCACCCTTGGGTTTCTGGCAAGGGACATTCTTCTTGGTTGGCAAGTAGGCTGTATCACCTACAATTAAGAGGCAGTGTGGTGTAATGGCTAGAGCACTGGACTTGGGAGTCAGAAGAACTGGCTTCTAGTCCTGGCTCTGGTATTTATCAGGTGAATGACCTTCAGCATGTCACAAAACCTCTTTGAACCTGTTTCCTTGTTTGCAGAATGGGAATGATAATATTTTCACTCTACCTCCCCAGAGCTGTCATGAGGATTAACAAAGATAATGTATGGCAAGTGTTTTGTCCCCCATAAAGTGGCCTCCAAGTTATTATTATTATTTATCTTGGTGGGATAATCCTCAGAATCTGTAGTAATAACCATGGTAATAACCATGAGTAAACTAACTACACATGAAGAATAAAATCTCCCCCACCTTGAGGTCTTCCTTCTCCAGTCTCTGCATAGCTGGGGGAGGGGAAGAGAAGGAAACTGTACTTTTATGATGACAAGAATCAAGGAGATAGGGTAGTGTTTAGACACATGGGTCAGACTGGAACACAGAGACTCTGGCCATAGCCCAGAAGAAAGACTGAATTGATGCTACCCCTGCCACTCTTACCCTCAAAATGTAAAAGTAACCCTAAGGACAGACAGGCAGTCTCCTTTTCATAGTTATTCAAGATTGGGACATAATTACCTGAATTTGAAGCCATTGGAATTGAAGGACACAAGCCTGAATCACTATAATGAAGAAGAAAAATTTGAACTTATGTTATATCACAAAGAAGTCAACTGTCATTGAAACGGCCCCTGGAGGTCCTTTAAACCCAATGAAACAGAGTCCACTATTTCTCAGGGGGCACAAGACTGAGTTTTTCCACTAAGCAGGAAAACTCTTGGTAGAAATATTGACCTGGATTAGGTGGGATTGTACACGCTCTGAGATCACCATGAAGGCCAGGGACACCATCTTCCAATTAAAGTCCTAAGACTTCAATGAGATTGGGAGGGACTGATACATTTTAATGGGATCAAAATGACTAAGCAGGATTAGAGAGGACAGTCATATTTCCCCAAACTGAGAATAAATCACTGTTCTGGAGCCAGACTGTTTAGAATTTGAGAAAATTCTTAGGGTTTCTCTTCTCCCATCTGGAGGGTCACAGTTATTAGCACTCAGAGCAGCTGCCCTGGGGGGCTGAGGAGTTAAAATTAGCATGGTGTAGTGGGAAGACCACTGGAATTGGAGTCAGGGGAGTTGGCTCTATTTACTATTTGTGTGACCTTAGGTAAGTCGATGAATCTTCCTATGCCTTCCTGAGAGGGTTAGGATGATCTCTAAAAGAGGCAACAGAAAAACTAGATTTGAAGTCAAAAGACGTGGTTTCAAATAATACCACCCTAGACTAACTAGCTATCTGACCCCTGGGCAAGTTCCTTAGTTTCCTTCTCTATAAAATGAGGGTGCTGGAGACAAAATAGCCCCTCGGATCCCTTCCAGTTCTTAGACTTTGATCATATGATGCCTCCATTTATGGAGCCCTAAATCCTATGACATTAGACCTCCCATAGCCATAGGGACTACAGCCATACATGTCAGCTTGCCGACGGAGCCACTGTTGGCAGGCGCTGCTGTCCTGAATGTACTGAAGAACCTCTGACAACATGGTACGCTTCAGACGCTCTTCTTCTCGGGTCTTCTTAAGATGATCATAGGCTCTGGCACCTGAAGAAAAGGCCAAGACCGTGAAGCCCATACCTGCTCAACAGTGTTGCCTGGATCTTCTGTCTAGCCCTAGTCACTGGTTATGTTGCCACTTTCTTTTGACAAAACTACTTTCAGTATCTGGAGAAAAATCTAACATTTTTTCTGACACTGGTTGAAAAGTATACAACTTTCCCAAAGCACTGGTTATTTGAAAATGGCCAAAGTGTTTTCCCTTTCACCCTATTTAAACCTAGGAGGGGCAAGAACCTCTCATATGGAAAGATTCTCAAAGGCTGAACCTATTCTTTCAGGGCTACAGCAGAACAGAGTAGAAGGTGGGAAGTGGGGATAGCTTTCAACTATTAGAGATGAAAAAGGAGGAAATGGGGAAGGGAACCACTGATCTAACCAAAGGTGTTTGTTTTTTTTCTAATGTAGCCCAACCCCTATTTCAAATAAACTTAACTGAAGGCACCTCAAATTTGTGAAAACTTGGTGACAAGGGAAAGACAAGCTTCTCCATTTCTGCAACAAAGAAGATATAAGCTGGAACCTAGTACCTGATAACCAGTATCAAAAGTCAGGTAAGAAAAAAAATCAAGTAAGCATAGGCTCAGGTCTGAAAAGAGAACCCTGGCTATAGACCTGGTAAGGCTCTTGATCTTGTTTGTGTTCTGGTTTAAGGGAAGTCTGGTGAACCTAAAGACTCCTTCTCAAAATCAGGTTTTTAAATGCATAAAACAAAATGCATGGGATTAAAAACGAAACAGTAAAAGTGAAATGTTGTTCAATCATTTCAGTTAGGTCTGACTCTTCATGACCCCATTTGGGGTTTCCCTGGCAAAGATATTGGAGTGGTTTGTCATTTCTGTCTCCAGCTCATTTTATATAGATATAGATATATAGATAAGGAAATTAAGGCAAACCAGGGTTAAGTAACTTTCCAAAGTCACATAGCTAGTGCGTGATGTTGCATTTGAACTCAGGGCTTCCTGACTCCAAGCCCAGCATTCTTATCTACCACACTACCTACATGCCTCATTGAAGGGGTTAACAAAATACTGAAAAAGCAAGTTCACAGACTCCAGGATAAGCACCCCTGCTCAAGATTCACTCTCTCCTCTCTCTCTCTCTCTCTAGATCTCTGTTTCTCTGGCAATATTTCTTCCACTCTGATAGACACACATGACTATTCAAGTATAGGCCTGCATTAGGAAGCTTTAACCTGAAGTCCATGAACTTTTTTTAAAAAAAATAACCACATTTCAACAGAATTAGTTTATTTTGTAATCTTATGTATTTTGTTTTATGTATTCAAAAGACAGTATCGTTAGGAGGTATCCTTAGGCTTTATCAGACTGCCCAATGAATCCATGACCCAAAGGAAGGTTAAGAACCTCTGAATGCATGAGGCTGCACTGGAAGTTAAGGAAAAGAATTCAAATTGTACCAATTGAAAACAAAGTAGACCTGCCCCAGGGGGCTGAACAACATCAAACCTTCTGATAGAGGGGCATATAAATCAACCTGAGTGTACTTACTACAAAAATTGGTGATCCCTGCCGTCCTGTACTCCTGAAGCCGCCTGATTTCTCTTCGAAGCTCAAATTCTACTGTCTCCCCCCAAAAAAAAGAATGAGGAAGGACAAACAACAGAAAGATAAGAAGTGACAAACTGATTAACATTTCCACAATTTGAGTCATTCTACATCATAGCACCAGCGGCCAACTGGGGAGATTTCTGGGGAGAGTTATTTAAAAATTTCTCCCTGTTGGCAGCTTCAACCAGAAGCTGATTTAAAAAAAAATTACAGACATTTTCTAGTTGTTTCTAGTTTCTAGTTTTCTAGTTCTAGATGCTTACAGGCCTGTTGTCTTCCAAGGACCTGAGAACTAACTGGCTTCAACTAACTCTTTTGTAAAAATAAAAAAAAAAATAAAAAATCACTTCTGTGAAAACTTCAGGCCCTGGCAACCAAATTCTTTTACCTATGAGGTCTATCTTAGAGATTAGCTGATGTGTCCCTTCTGCATAGAAAGTACAAAGGCCTCAGATAGTATTTCTTTGCAGCTTTTCTCATAAAGGGACAAAAGAGCAGTTTGTTTTCCACAAACCCAAGGTTTCTGTCTGCTCTGAACAGAGAGATCAGGTTACACAGGCTGGGATGTTAAGCAATGGGGCACTCTGAGCTTGGAAGAGTTTTAGAAATTGGGTTCTGACAAAGGAAAGGCTCTGTCAGTTGGGAGGGCCCAGTTCCTTAGGGTGATACATGAATAGGGTTCAGCACAAGCTGGGGCAGGAAATGAAGGATCACTCATCAGGACAAACTGCACGTGGACAGACAGCCAAATAGGGCCATAGAGTTGGCTCAGACAGACTCACACAATTCTCATGCAAATATTTGAGGAATGAGGCACTGGATAAATTAAGATGCCTTCCCAAAATGCTCTCCTTGGTAATACTAGGCAGCACAGTAGCCATATATACAAAGGCCATAGCTGAAGCTACACAATGTGCTGGTTTAAAAACTTCTTCTTACTGCCTAGGTTACCTGGGGCTTTAGTCAATGGAGGAAATCAAGTGAGGGAAGCTGTTCTCTCAAAAACTTCAAATAAAGGGAAGAGAATACTGGTCATGCCACCTATATGACTCACTAAATCCCAGTGCCACTAAAGCACCTTGTGATTCTCCAAAAAAATCACTTAGAAAGAAAGTTCTTGTTACCCACTCTTCTTCCACCTCTAGAGCCATAAACTTATCTCCAGGATCATAATAGAAGAGACAAGACAGAAAGTCATCTCTTAAACAAAAATATATGTTAACAACACAACCTAGAGCACCCCTCTTCTTTGAATGTGCATGTGCGCGCGCGCGCACACACACACACACACACACACACACACACACACATTGAATTTCATTGCTTCCCTACATGCATAGCTTTCAATGAATTTGTCATGCTCAACTGGTCCCACAATCCTTGCGAACCGTCTCATTGTCTCATAAAGATCTTGGACTTCTTTGGGATAATGCCGCTCCATCACTACAAGAAATAACAAGACATGACCATTGATACCACAATGGAAGGCAAAGGATTCGTAGACCATCTCTGTTTCCCAAGAGGAAAGGGGAGGAATGGGAAAAATCATTTATTAATCACTTCCTAAATGCCAGAGACTTTGCTAAACATTTTACAAATATTATCTCATTTGAGGGAAGGGAATAGTTTTAAACTGCATGTGACATTCACCCATGACCAGGAAGCAAACAGGAAAAGCTATGAAAGCAAAATATTAATTATAATGAGAATAGCCAGCATAATTACCACCCAGTGGTGTTATCACACAAGAAAATCTCCAGGGAGCACCCATGGAATTGCATATATCTTATCTTACCTTATCAGGGGCATCTGCAAAAGCTAACGGGAGACACAATTGAGGGGCAACACCTGGCATCTTGAGTCACACTTTCTGATGTTATATGTTGCACTGGACCCACCCAGATACATTGCTTTGTTTACTTCTCCAGAAAATCCAACAGCCAAGTTAAATCTGTTGTCTTATCTCTGACGCATACACTCCTGGTGTTAAATTATCTTTCTCCACTTGCCCTCAGGTAAGGGGCACAGTTCTTCACTGTGTACATAGGGTATTTTGAACCCCAAATAAACCTAGGGAATTTGGAAGCTACGACTATTAAGAGTGACATTTTGCTGCTGACCAGATAAGTCACACCCAAAAAAAGTCAAAGCCAATAGCCTCAGCAGTCACTTCTTTCCACCAAGTATCTGCAGCAGTAGGGAAAGGGGACAATGGGGGGATCAGGAGGGAGAGAAAGGGCAAATTGAAGCAGGTAGACCTAATACTGTTCTCTAGGCACTCCTGCAGTCACTTGTTTTCCCAACTGCTGAAATAAACATCATATATTTGGGAAGAATCCTCTGGTTTTGCCTGAGATTGAGGAAATTCCCCCTTTAAATTAAATCATTCTCCAGTAGAAGACATTCTGTTCCTGTTAAAACTCCATGGGCCAATGGAATGCCCAGAAGCTAACAAGGAAGAATCCTCTAGAACTAGAGGGAGAACTTATTGATTTGTTGGAACCTCACTGTATGAGAGAGTATTTTTGGCATAAGATCAGTCTGTTTTGGATTTTGTCCAAGGAGGCTGACTTTATATGGCAACTTAAAAGCTGACTTTCTCTAAAAATGTGTCAACTTATGTACCCAGTATCCTGGCAGCTGAGTCCTTCACATCCTGGCTTTTAGCAGCAATAAAACTCCCATGTGCTTATTGCATAAAGCTGTTGCTAATGAAGTAATAGAGTTGGAGCAATATTTTCCCATTCAATGATAATCAAAACAGAGATGACCAAGCAATCTCTATGGTGAGTAAAGGTCGAAACACAGCTGATTTATATGCTTGGCTGACAAACCCTGCAATATACTGGGTAATTCTAACTTCCCCAGCTTCCTTCAAGTTTCAGCTAAAATCCCAGCATCTGTAAGAAGCCTTTTCCAATCCCCCTTCATGCCAATGCCTTCCCTCTCTTGATTATTTCCAATTTGTCATCTACATAATATATAAAATATATGTAAATACATACACACACATATGGAAAGAGAGAATATAGATATATATTGTTTGTATGTAGCTGCTTGAATGATGTCTTCCCCACTGAACTGTGAGCTCTCTGTGGGCAGGGACCATGTTTTTTGCATTTCATTGTATCTTTAGAACTTGTCATTGTTCCTGGCACATAGTAGGCACTTAATAAATGCTGGTTGACTGACTATCCTGACCCCAAAGGACATCATTAAATCAGTTTCAACTAGAAGATAGTCCCTTCAAAGTGAATGTTAGGTTACTTCTGGGTGACAACCCAAGAGGTGCCAAGAGTGGATTTGTTATTTATAGTGTAAATACTGAGCCAATGACTATTATTAGATCTTCATCTTATTTAGCTGAACAAATTATATACTTTGTTGCTAGAGAAAGATAGTAATGAGTTTTAATCTGTCCTGGCTATCAGACATCCTCTTCCCCCCCACCCCCATCTCCCTAAAAGCCAATACTGTGGCCTAGAATGCATGCCACAAAAGGATTGGCTAAAGGTACTGGGAGTGTTAAGCCTCTGAGAAGAAAAAGCTAAGGAAAGATATCATCAAAGCCATCTTCATGAACTTAGAAGACTATCATATGAATGAGAGATTAGACTTGTTCTGCTTTGGTCCCAGAGTGTAAAACAAGAAACAACATGTGGAACTTGTAAGAAATAAAATGCAGATTTCATGTCAGGAAAAACCTCCTAACAATCAGAATAATCTAGAAGTAGAATAGGCTGCATTAGGAGATACTGAGTTCCTCCTCAGAGGAGATCTTCATAAAAGACTAGATGACCACTTATTAGGTGTGTTGCAGTAAAGATCTGGAGGATGGGAATGACTTGGACCAGAGGCTGTTGACATCCCTTCTGACTCCAAAAATCTGAAAATCTAGATACTCCAAGTCAGAGTTCATGATGGTTATATGTAAAGGCTGTAAAGTTTCATTCCCTTGTGTTAAGTCCCTTCTGTTTCAAAACATACAATTAAGACAGGGCATCAGTTCCTGTTGACTTTTGATAGAACCTGTATATAACTCAAAGGTCAACAAGTTTGAGCTATTATTATTGAGTAGGTGGCCCCAAAACATTTCATCATGTACTTTCAGAAAGTGATCTAGTACTCTTCGATTAGTATTCAGATTTATGTTCTCTTAATTTAGAAATTAATTGCTTTGTCCCAAACCAGAGAGGGTACATGATTAGTTTTAATCTAGTTATTCTTTCTAGAAGATATTTTAAAATAAATATATTAATAGTACTTACACTGAAATTTTTTAAGATTGATTAAGCCATGGTCTCGTATAATCCTAGAATGAAAAAATTTCACAATATTTATACATGACAACAAATGTAGTTCACCTTCCACTATGTGATAATGAGATTAAATCTACCTTGCCCATTCTTAAATCTAATCACCAAAAGTGTAAACAACTCCACTTAACTCTCAAGTGGGGAGGTCTGTGACTCATGTGTGCAAGAATGGGTGACTGAATCAGAACTGACTGACTATTCTCGGGGCAGTCCTAAGAAAAGCATCTATTGTGACTGGACATACAAACTAGGAGGAAGGCACAGGAAATGATGAAAGAAATGGCCTGGATAAATTGAAAGAACTTCCAGGGCTCACTCTCTTCTCCCTCTTCCTACTTCTGGTTCGTGGTTTGGACCTGAAGGAGCTTGGACCACTGGCTGAGACCTTGGACTAGGTGAGACTACTCATAATCTCTCCCTTGGAATTATACATGGTGAGTGTAAAGACTAAATCTTCCTGGATTTCTCTAAAGGAAAAAGACACTGTGACTGAAGCTTCTGCTTCATTCATCTCCAGCCCTCCGGTCCTGGGCTCAAGGCTGAGCCTCCTCTGACTAAGGACTAGTTAGATCTGCCTGGGTTGAAATTACTTAGTGTGTTAGATTACTTATCCTAACTTATCATCTCTCTGATTTTCTTATTTTCTCTTCCTCTTCTCATTTTTAAATAAACTTCCATAAAAGTTATTTTGACTTGAGGTTATTCTTTAATTGGGGATTGATAATTATTCAATCCACTGTCAACCAAACCTTTTAATATTCACCCAACCAAAACCCCGTTTACCCCTTACAACTAAGAGAAAGAGGAAGGGAAATGTATGGAGAGCTTGCCTCAGTCAAGAATGGAGCTAGTTGGGGCAACTAGGTGGCTCAATCTCAACTAGAGATTCAGGCCTGGAGATGGGAGGTCCTGGTTTTAAATCTGGCCTCAGATACTTCCTAGCTATGTGACCCTGGGCAAGTCACTTAACCCTAAGTACCTGATATTTAGAATCAATTCTAGGACAAAAAGGTAAAGGTTTTTTAAAAAAAAGAATAGGTCTAATTGTTTGGGTTTGAGTCAATTAACCCTCAGTGACTTAGGCAACTCTCTAAGACAGAGGATATTAACTTTTTGGGGCAAGTAGACAGACTTAGCATTCCAGGAGCTTAAATAGGAAAAAAAGATTACATCTTTATTTTCATTAGTCTCTAACTGAAATATAGAATTTCCATAAGCTTCACCAGACTGCTCAAGGGACCCATCACACAAAAAACAGGGGCAGGTAAATGCTGATCTTCCTTGTTAAAAATAGTTTCCTTACCAAGAAGAGAAAAAAAAAATTCTCCCCCTAAGTCCTAGTTTGATGCCTCCTCATAGTATGGAGAAGCCAGGGAACCTACTTGAGTTCTCAAAGACTACACCCAATTCATTATGAATTTTGGCAGATCCTACCAGACCTGGCACATAGTAGGCACAATAAATGTTTACGGGTTGATTGGTTTGGTTGATTAAAAGCTTCAAGGAAAGGCCTAGTTATGGGCTGTATGTCTACTGTCTGAGGATCAGCATTGCAACTCAGCACCACTCTTGAAAACTAACAACTGTTATGAGGAAAATTAAGATTTACGTATAAGTTAGAAGTCAGGTCTGTCAGGCAAGTGATGGAGAGTTCCAAGCATGGAACAGTGAAGTGAAGAGATCTTTTTTCTGAGAGAACTCTCTGGTGTAGCTGATGCAAACTTAGCTGCTTGAAGTGAAGAGCTCAGAAAAGTGATTATCTCCTGCTGAAGCTATCTGTCCGTGGAAAGAGCAGGTGGAGCAGTGAATCCAGTTCTGGTTGGTAGACATACCAGACTGATTCAGCTCCCTAACTTTACCCTTTTGTGGATTATTTGCTGTCGATCCTGGAAAGCTGTGAATATCGCTGGAGCCGAAGAGGACCCTGCAGTGAGACAACCCAATCTCCTTCTGACCTAGCAGGCTTGGTCTGACAACCTGGCTGCTAACTTATACTTAAATCTTAATTTTCCTCATAACACTATTTACAGAGCAGCTGTGATATGCACTAGTAGAGAGTGCTGATCCGAAAAATATGAAGTAATTTATGTAATTTATGCTTTCTATACACGGATTAAAGAGTCAAATCAGGGAGGTAAAGAATAAATAGGTAAACTGAGACCCAAAAAAGTGAAGCTACTCACTTGCAAGGTTCTTAAGCCTCTTCTAAACTCAACTGCTCCATAGATAGATATTTTTAAACCTTTACTTTCTGTCTTAGTATCAGTTCTAAGATAAAAGATCTGCAAAGGCTAGGCCTTTTGTGGTTAAGTGGCTTGCCTAGGATCACAGAGCTAGGAAATATCTGAGGTCAGATTTGAACTGACATCCTCCTGACTCCAGGTCTGGTGCTCTCTCCACTGTGCTATCTAACTGTCCCTCCAAGAACATTTTTTACCCTGGCCTGCCTCCATACTCCTGGAATATTTTTCCCCATCCTCATCTGAAGAAATCTGACCCACCCTTCAAGACCCAGCAGAAAAGTCATTTCCTCTAAGAAGTCTTCCTTGATTTCTGCCCCACCTCCCAAATCTAGGAATGATCTCTCCTCCCTGCACTCTCACAAGACTTTGTACCTTTTCAACTGAATTTATTCATTATGTATTCTAGTCATTTGTGGACAAGCCTTACCTTCTCTACTAGACTGTCAGCTCCATGAGGGCAAGAACAGGATCTGAATCTTCTCTAATTTCAGGACAATGTTCTACATAAAGCATTTAATAATTGTTTGTTTTATCTTATACTTTTTTTCCCTATCCTCACATGGAGTAGTTGCTCAATAAATATTTGTCAAATGAATGATTCAATGTAGAAGTGTACTTCATATGATAAAGGACATATGCCTGTGCTTACAAGGGAACAGGCAGGTCAGGAATACCATGCTAAGAGACAGCTGGGGAAAACCACCTACTTCATTGAGGGTATACCAGATTAATCATGAAAAGAGTATTATAAACATTTCTTTTATATGGTGCCTCACAACTTTTTACAATTCAATTCAATAAACATTATTTCTTTCCTGCTATATAGCAAGGCACTGTGGATACAAAGATAAACTATGACCCAATTCTTGTTCTCAAGGAGCTTACATTCTACTAAGAAAGCATGGCATATACATTGTTATTGTGTCATTTCAGTTGTGTCTGACTCTTCATGACCCAATTTGAGGGTTTCTTGGCAAAAATACTGGAGTGGTTTGCTATTTCCTTCTTCAGCTCATTTTACAGGTAAGGAAACTGAAGCAAAAACGGTTAAATGACTTGCCCAGAGTCACATATCTAATAAGTGTCTGAAGCTGAATTTGAACGCAGGAAGAAGAGTCTTCCTGATTTCAAGCCTGATGTCCTCTTTCACTATACCACCTACTTGCTTCTTTATGGCACACACATAAACAAGTATAATACAAGATAGAACTTGATAGGACAAAGGAGAGACCAAGATGAATTAAACTAAGAAAAGGTGAATTTCAGGGAATAAGCAGGTAGTATATTAAAAGGCCTTGAATGATTTCAACAGGTGGGGATGAGGGAAACATGTGCTTATTTAGGACAGCCTGGTATCATGGAAAGGGCACTGGATCTGGGTTCAAATTTGAACTCATACTTAGTGCTTTAGTTTGTCCTTGGGGCAAGTCTTGGCTCTTTGGTCTCCTCTGTCAAGTAAGTGGATGGGATCAGATAACCTTTTCTCTTCTGTTCTATATCTATGTTCCTAAGACCTGGTTATATGGGACAATTTGTGAGAATGTAAAGAGGAGAAAGCCAGAAAGCATAGTACTGTGTAATCCCTGTTTAATGGAGGGAGCAGGACTGTGTAGGGCACTAAGTCTGTAAGTGAACCATCAGAGGTTAATTAATGTCAGTGCTAAATGAGGCTAATACCAACATCTGAGCCTCAGTTCTAATTCTCAGTCTCTATTACTCTTTGTCCCTAATTGTGTTTCAGGCAGAACAAAAGCTTGTATTCTCAGGAACAATGAGTAGCTGTTTATTTTAGAGCTTTCTAGCACAGAGAGCCTTCCATTCCCACCAGGGGCACTGGGCGGATGAGACCTACACTTCTCATACAAGTTCCTAAAGGGGAGGGCAACTCAGGCTCAGGGACTCCTGCACTATGCTTTGTTTCTTCATTATTGTTTCCTGTGCTCCAACCCTAGTAAATACCTTGTTAATGCCATGGGACTACCATCTCTCTCTTGTAGTCACTCTCTCCCTAATAAAATTCTTCCTTACAGATAGGCAGACACATATTCACCCCTTACAAATAAGAGCATCTAACATAAATCCACCATTGTACAGAGGTACAGAAGCTGGGGCCCAGAGAAGACAAATAAGTCCAAGGTCTTAGTTGGTACAAAAGCATCAATCAATAAGCATATTTATGAAACATATTTTGTGTGCTAGGCACTAGGAAACAAGGCTTAAAAACCAAATCATCTCTGCCCTCTAGCCAGGACAAGTATTTCCCCATTTTATAGATAAGAAGGCTGAGGCTGGGAGGTATTAAGTAACTTCCAGCAGTGATAGAGCTAGCAAAGGGGCAGAACGAGGACTCTAACCAAGGTCTCCAGTCCTGGTACTCTTTCAGCTACACTGCTTGTCTCTGTGACCAAACTGGGCTCTAATAATCTTAACCCTTAAGATTATATTTTGAGTTTAACAGAACACAACCCATTATTCTGGGATATACCCAGAAATCTGCCTAGAAATTATCCAGTATCTCTGAAATTCTTTTGAATAAAAGGTTCTTTATATGAGTGACTGGTTGTAAATGAGAGCATTCAAAAACAACAACAACCCTAGCAAGCCAAAAATCCCTCGAATCGAATTCATACTTTTCTTCCTGGGAGATCAAAACTGCACATCTGCATCATCTCATTTGTCATCATAACATTCCTGTGAGGTAAGGAGGGAGTAAAAATGGGACAAGCATTACCATCCCTTTTTGACAGACAGAAAAATTGAGGCATGGGGACTTGCTCAAGGTCACAGAATGAGTAATCAGCCACACAGCTCTGACATGCCCCATGCAGTCAACATTTCAATGTCAGAAGACAAGAGTCGGTTGAGTAAACTTACTTTTTCCGCCTCTGCCTCTCCTTTAACCTGGAGTGATAGATATCTACCACAGCAATCTTCAGGGCTGAAAACACAAAAGCCACGACAAAAATAAATCTATTATTCAAACTCCCCTAGACCTTAAAATCCACGTGGCCAAATGATGCAGACTTAATCACCAGACAAATTACCCGAAGTCACTTAAACTCTTGAGCAGCAAATTATAACTCAAAATTCCAGGCTTTCATTCCTTCCCCTACAGAGGTGCAAACTTAGTTATTTTATAGGGAAAGAATATTAATGGCATCATCTTTCTGTAGAACTTCATCTTAATCTCTCTGGTCATTTCTTTAAGGAAAGAGTAAACAGTTTAACTGTCCGCATGCAAAATAGATATGAGTTCTGGATACTTAAAGTAATGCACTGTTAAAAATTACATCAGTTGTATCATTTTTATAATTATTATTCATTGATAAGTATTCAATAAATGCCTTCTACATTCCAGGCTCTGAGCTAGGTGCTGGGGATACAAATACAATGCAAGAAGCAATTCCTACTTGCAAAAAGATATAAAGGATCATAGATCTAGAGCTGAAACGGATTTTGGAGGTGATGTAGCCCAAGCATTCTCATTTTATAAGGGGGGAAATTGAGGCCCATACAGATTAAGTTACCCAGATGGTCAAGTATCTGAGGTAGGAATTGAATACAGGTCCTTTCACTCTGTAGCTGGTACTCTTATAAATGCAGTCAAGAAAATTCACATCAATTGTAAACCCAACTGACCAAGAAGAAATGTATTAGACCACATGGAAATGAGGACAATGAAGTCAATTGGTAATGTGGAGGAGCAGGTAAGTGCTCAGTGGATGGAGTGCCAAGATTGGAGTTGGGAGGACCTGAGTTCAAATCTTGTCTCAGATACTTCCAAGCTGTGATTCTGGGCAAGTCACTTAATCCCATTTGCCTTTCTGTCTTAAGAGTTATTACTAATACAGAAAAAGGGTTAAAAAAAATTGTAAGCCCAATTGACCCAGGAGAAATGTGGAAGACCCACATGGAAATGTGGACAATAAAACATAGGAATTATGTAAATGGAACTGATGTAGATTGAAGTAAAATGAAGTCAGGAAATAAGGTGGGAGTAGGACTCAAGGAAAAGAGAATGGCATTTACGTTTAGGCTAGCATGTAGTTGGTTTGACACGACTAAACAGCAAAAGGAGTTGGTTTTGATACAGATTTTTTTGATGAGAGAGGAAGAAAATATTTTAGGAGCAAAGCTTTGCATCTGGTTTGTGAAAAGTTCACTCCCTCCAGACTGAAAGCTGCTTCTAGTCATCTGAATCTCTCCCCTGATCTTGCTTACCTTAATCTTTTCCTCACTAAAATCTTCTGTGAAACCATAGAGAAAGGGAAGACCAGGAAAAGGTCTCAGTAATTTGTCTAGAAATCAGCACAGAACTTATATGTACTGGGTACCAGGGCAACATGGAGTACTGCACCTCAGGTTATGGTCATTTATTGACTATTTTGGAGCAGATTCTCCATGTTATTTTCTTCTTCTCCCTATTTTAGAGTCACTGCCTCCCATAGGCTATAGCTCTCATTATTTTTCCTCATATTTCTCTGTCTACCTATTAAGACATCCACCCTTGAATTCCGGCTCAGCACCTTCAAGTTATTATCTAAAGCTAAAATCATCTATCTCAAGCTGGTTCCTTCTTTTGATATACCTGTTTCTGTCAAAAGGATCCTTTTAGTGCCAGTAACCTAAAATTAAAACTTGCCATCTTTGAGTGCTCCGTTCCCTCTGAGACAAGTAGTCCCTAGGCCCTGCTGCTTCTTCCTGTATAGTGTATCTCACTCTTGCTCCTTCCTTTTCATTCCCATGACCTAACTATCCTACACTAGTGTTCATCAGCATACACCTTAATTAATTAATTAAAGTAGTCTCATATTTGGTCTCTTCCTCTAGTCTTTCAGTTTCCTAAAAGAACTTCTATCGTGTCACTCCCTTATTCAAAATCTTCAGGAGCTCCCAATTTCTTGGAGGATAGTCAAAACTCTTCAGTCTGTCATTCAAAGCACCTCACAATATGAATATAACCTACTGTTTCAATTTATCTCATAATGTTCTCTTCATAAACACTTTACTCCAGACAAAATTGCCTTCCTCTTGTGCCCCAAATCCCTGTATCTGCTTCTGAAGATTCCTTTGCTCTGACTTGCTCCCCAGTGAATACTGCCCATCTACATTAAGGCCCAAACTGAAGTTCCACTTCATCTAGGGAAAACTTCAGAACATGAAAATCATCTTCAGGTATTTGAAAGGCTACCAGGAAGAAGAGGGATTAATTTTAATTTAGTTGTCCTCAAAGGGCAAAATTAGGAACAGTGAATAGAAAACGTACAGAGACAATCTTAGAGTTAAGAAAAAACTTATTAACAATTATAGTTGCCCCTCCCCAAATAAACAATTAGAGCCACCCATAAGTGAAATAGAGTGTTACTAGATGCCATGGGCTCTTTGTCACTGTAGAGAGTCTTCTTGACACTCTCTATGACTGTAGAGACTTCAAGCAGAGATTGGGTCATCATATATCAGGAGGAGCATGGAAAGGATTCCAGCTCAAGTTAAGTGGAAGATCTCTAAGGTCCCTTCGAACTCAAAGCTCTCTAATTCTTCCTTGTTAGCTTCTCTGATCACTCAGCCCCACTGAAACTTTTCTCTGAACCTCTAATATTTACTAAGAGGCATGATGAATAGAATCATGGCTTTGGTGTCAGGAAGAAATGAGTTAAAATCCTGTCTCGGATACTTTCTTGCTGTGTGACTCTGAGCAAGCCACTTAATCTCTGCTTCTTTCTTTTCCTCATTTATAAAATGGAAATAATAATGGCACCCATCTTACAGAGTTGTTGTGAGGATCAAAAGATATAGTATTTGTGAGTTTTTTCTTGTGTGTACAATATTATTATGTGTCTTCCTTCACCGTATGAGGAGTGTGAAATATGTATTGTATGATAGCACTAGTATAATCTATATTAGATTATTTACTGCCTTGGGGAAGGGAGAGAGAGAGAGAATCTGAATAGCAAAATGTCAGATGACAACTGTCAAAATTTGTTTCTACATGTAATTAAAAAAATTTTTAAAGTTTAAAAAAGGAAGATAACATTTATAAAGCACTATGCTAACTTTAAGGGGCCATGTAAATACTAGCTGTTGTTGCTACTACTATCTATTTAATTACGACTCTAATATTACTACTATTACTCACTTGAAACTTAGCTATACTATTTTGTGGTGCCTTTTATATTGGTGACTTGAACAATGGAACTGTTAGTTAGCATTTTATATGTCTACATCTCACCTCCCTGATTAGATCATGAGCTCCTGGAGGACAGGACAAATGTGCTAAAGGTCTTTGTATCTTTGTGGTGTCTAATCAGCACTATTTATATAACTTAGGTTTTCCATAAAATACTTGCTAAATGAATGATAAAAGACAAAAAAAAAAAAAGCTGATTCTGTTAGTTATAAACAGCTCTGAAAAAAAGGCTGGGTAGGAAAGATGTCAATACTATTTTGCAATAAGTCCTTATTTTTCATTATTTATGGACTTAAATTTCTCTGGTTCCCTATTACCATGGTTGGTTGAGAATGTAATGCTTATTTTGAAAGAAGGTTCATCTATGAAATGCCCTCAGGGTCTCAGATTTTTATATTGGCAAGTCTCTAGTCTAGAGGAAGAAAGCAGTTGGTAAAGAAAGACAAACTCTTGCCAACTCCAGAAAAAAACGTGGGGAGCTGAGGGTTGGGGGATGATCATGTAACCAATCCATGTTACTCTGAATCATTCTTCTCATTTAGATTTCCATGGATTCTGAAGGCATCCTAAGGTTACATTTTCTGGGTAGGTCCTAGAAATATCTTGATGAATTGGTATCTCCTTAAATAAGTTTTGTGTAGGCTGGTGGGATTTTTCCCCCCCCTTTTTTTAGCTAGAAGGGAGCCAACAGAGATTTTCTCGACATTATTAAGTGCCAATATATTCCCAAAAGAAACAGGGCTGGGCAGATAGCCTATCTTGAGTGCTCAGAGAAACTATAATGGCATTATGCACCTAGAAAATGTTATCAGAATTAACAAACAATACACCAGATTCTGATGTGAGGCAAAGCCTTCAGTCATGTCTGTGTTTTTTTCCTTTCTTCCAAACACTGGAATCATTTTTTCCAGGGGAGGTGGCCTCATCCAATGACAGAGCCTGGCATGGTCTTCTCCCTAGAGCCCCTACAACCCTGGTAAATTCAAATCACAATCCCTTTGACTTCTTTTCTGAGGAGGATGAGAGATGTGCTTTTAAGTTAAGGTAGTACAAAGTTTAGACCATGAGAGGAATGAGTCAACACTCAGTCTGCACTCTTCTTTAGTGCTGCATTTTATGGTAGATAAAAAGAGTGATCCAAAGAGGAAAAACCAAGACCAGACCATCTCGTTAGATTTGCCAGTTTGGGGCCATGATGTGTAATCTCAAAACTAAGCTGCCAGGAAATAGTATATAGGTAGCATTTATATAACACTCTGGGATTTAGAAAGCATTTTATATACATTATCTCTAGCAAGCCTCAAAACAATCCTGTGAAATAGGTAATGGGAATATTATATTCCCCTTTTAAATATGGGGAAAATAAAATAAAAATGAAAAATGAAAAAATATATGGGGAAACTAAGACTCAATAGAGGTTAAGTGACTCACCCATGAGCACACATCAGGTAAGCAAAGGCAGGGCTGGAAGCCAAAACACTTTTTATTATACCATATTGCCTAAGAATATCAGAGAAGCTGGCCTGGAGATGGCAAATAAGGAAGGAAAGACTGTTTAGGAATGTAAAGCAGTTATCTCTCCATCATTTTATCCTCAGGAGATTCTCAGAATTATAACACAACTGCCTCAAAGACAGGGATACAAACTAGCTCAGGACTAAATAGGTGGCAAGGTCAGAGGCTCAGAATCTTAATCGTGAAGACTTCAAGGGCTGCTCTATCCAAACCACCCTCTTCTGTTCTGGTCCAAAAACAAAAACATCTTGCATCACCACAGAAGGCATCTGTACTTGTAATTTTTAACTAATATCAGAGTTAAATTATCTTTGCAATAAGCACTTTGCATTTTGCAGAGGAAAAACAGGACCTGGGGCCAGATGTGGCTCCAGGCCCAGCTTTTCTCCTTTTTAGCTCTGTGACATTGAATGTCATCTATTCTTCCCCTCTGAGCCTCAGTTCCCTTATTTATTTTTTCTTTTTTTTTTTTAACTTTGAGAAGAATACTTTAATAAATCTTTCCATGAGTATAGAATCTTTTCCATTCTTAATCATTTCTTCAGTATAGATAGTTTTAAACCATGAGCTGAATTTTATCTGCATACTCTAAGCTTTCATTTTTTTATTAATAGAATTTATTTCCTGACATCTCAGTCCCTCTCTCCCCTCTTCACACCATAGAAGATTTTCTTTATTCTTATTAAACCCTTTACCTTCTGCCTTAGAATTGATGCTAAGTATTGGTTCCAAGGCAGAAGAGCAAGCAGTAAGGGCTGGGCAACTAGTTAAATGACTTGCCTAAGGTCACACAGTTAGGAAGTGTCTGAGGCCACACTTGAACCCAAGAGCTCCCCCATCTCCAGGCCTGGTTCTTTATTCACTAAGTCACCTAAATGCCTAAAATATTCTATTGTATTTTATTTATTTATCTATTTATTGACAAACAGGGTTAAGTGACTTGCCCAGGATCACACAGCTAGGAAATTTCTGAGGCCAGATCTGAACTTGGATCTTCTCCAGGCCTACTGCCCTATCCATTATACCACCTAGCTGCCCTTCAGTTCCCTCATTTAGAAAAACGGAAGTAAAAATCTTTTAATATGGAAAAAAGGACAAGGTTTGAAGACAGAAACAGACATGGGTTTCTAAGCCCAGCTATGACCCTCCTAATTGTGTGACTGGGAACCTGAAAGGAGAGAATACTGGGCTGGGAGTTAGAAGCAGACTGGCATTCCATTCTCAGCTCAAACTTTTCCTAGCTAGGTGACACTGAGTAAATAATTTCATCTCTGGAAGCCTCAATTTCCTCATCTGTAAGGACTTGCACTAAGTCTTGCACTACATTTCAAAGGAATTTATTGAGGAAAATACTTTGTAAACCTTACAGTATTAATAAGTGGAAATTATAATGATCATTATGCATGAACTAAACAAAAAAGAATTCAAAGATTTTATTGATGTCTCATTTTTTTCTTGCTGACAAGACAGAGGGCAAGTCACCTTCCTTCTCTTCTTCACACTTTTGTCCTGGAGTGACCCAGGCCTAAGTTTTCCTCTCATTGGATGGGCACACAATCTCCTGTGTTCTCCGTGTTCCCTGTGTTGGACAGTGAAATCCTTTTTCCAATGTGGTCCCAAGAGTTGGCCCTTCTTCCCCAGACATGACGAAATCCTGATAAAGTATTATTCTTATTTTTCTTCATAAATATTATGTTTTAAGTATATTTTAGGAGAGACATGAGTGTGGCCATTAGATCTAAAAATTCAGAGAAATCAGAACTCCCTCAAAATTATGGTGTGGTGAACAAGAATAATACCCCCATTGTCACTTTCCATGTTATTTGATAGATATGATTAATAATAACAATTTTTAAATTAGCATTTATCTTGTATTTTGTAATTTGTGAAGTGCCTTATATAAAACTCTTATTTGAATGTCACACAGATGTACAGAAGTACAATAGATGTATCCCAAAGACCATGAAACTTTTCTAATTGACTTGAGACTGACCTTCTATAAGTGTTGTTCTCTCGTTAGATGGTGAGCTCCTTGAGAGGAAGGGCTCACATTTGTATTTGTTTCTCTATGTATTCTCAGGGCTTACCATAATGTTTGTGCTTAATAATGTTCTATTCATTCAAAGATTATAATCCCTATTTCACAGATAGGGAACTAAAGCTCAGAGATATTAAATGACTTGGCCACAGTCACAGAGCTAGTATGAAAAGTAGGATTCAAACTCAGATCTTCTTGATCCTGTCAGATACTTTTGCCATGCACATGATCTCTCTACTACAGCTACCACACACCCACACAAGCACACACAAGCACACACACACATGCACTCATTATATATGGGGATATAAAACATCAAGGTGTTTTTAATGGGGCTTTACTGTGTTGCCAATAAGGCTGAACACACTTAGGAAACTGCCAGCTTAGGAAAGAAAGAACAGGGTGATGAGTTCAATAGTCTGACAAATTCTTTTCTTTACTCTTTTAACTTCCAAGACACTAACCTACCATGTTATTTTCTGGGATCTGTGTGGGAAGGACTTAATGGAAAAACATGAAGAGATTGTGTTGGAAAAATTCTATAAATACTGCTGATAATCGGTCCTGTTGTTTGATCCTCTCAGTAAAATTGAAACGTGTATGACTAGCTTTGGGGGGGAAAAGAGAGGGAAAGAACACACAGGGCCAGAAGCAAATGGGAGGAGGAGAAAAACTGGAATCCACCCAGAGCAAAATTCATATTCAAAGCCATCTCTTTTCTTTATAAAGCACATTCAGAAAGAGGCAGCTGATTACAAGATTTTAAACATATGAATAACTCAGGGACTACCACAGTAATGTAAGCAGAATAGGAATGAGAAGAGAGATAGCAAGAATGAGAATGATTGGTCCATGGTTTCCTTAAAACAGCTAAGAAAGAACAAAAGACCAGAGAGACCACTGGGAAAAAAAAACAAACACCATCACCCAAGCCACATACACTGATGCAAGACAGCTGAAATCCCCACTTTGGGGAAGAAGCAGGCTGATCACATGGGGGATCAATGGCAAAGCTTCTTAAAATGCTGGCCCTAAAATATTTTAAGAGGTGGGCAGAAGTCAGAGGCTCTCCTACCCACCACAGTATATTTCCGAGACTGTTCAAAATAGGAGACAACATGTTTCTATTTTTCTGACAGAAGGCACTTGCTGCTTGCCTGGGAAAAAAGCTGATTTGATGGCCCCAGAGCAGCCAGGCCTATTGCAATCATAGCAGTAAAAACCTGTGGGTCAGGTATTCCTGGAAGTAGGGGGCAAAGCTTCTTTAGGCCTTTTCTCCATGACCTCCCTCCTGAAGAAGCCATTAATATGATGGAAATATGACTAAGTGGATAAAAGCTCTGCTCTTGGCTCATTCCCTGACCTTAGGCAAATCACTTCTGTGTAGGAGGGTGTGGGTGAGTGAGTGTGTGTCTCTCTCCTCTTCTATAAAATGGTTTTTAAAATACCTAATCCTATATCCCAGGAATGTTGTAAGGTTAAATGAGGCAACAAATGTGAGAGAGCTCTTTGGAAGAGCTACAAAAATCCAAGGAATGTATGATATGCCTATAATACTTCAGAAACAAAACCAACAAATTATCAACAAGGGTGAGGTATTGTTAACAGGCAAATGGAAGAACTGACTAAAGAGGCCCAGGCCTCTTTGTGCCACACAAATGGGGATGGTAAGGATTAGAGACACAAGGCACAGTAAATGGAACTAAGCCAAGATCCATGCCTTAGCTGAACAATTTTCAAAATCTGCTTCTCTCTCTCTCTCTTTAAACCCTGATCTTGTGCCTTAGAATTGGTACAAGCATCAGTTCTAAGGCATAAAAGTGGTAAGGGCTAGACAGTTGGAATTAAGTGACTTACCCAAGGTCACACAGCTAGAAAGTATCTGAGACCAAATTTGAAAACGGGTCCTTCCAACTCAGTGCCTGGATCTTTATCCATTGAGTCACCTAGTAGCCCTTCTGTTTCTCAAATGAGAGAAAGGTAACCCAGTCTTGGAGGAAAAAGCCTTGGAATTCCATTGAGGAAGTTCCCTGACCTCATTCTTGCCTGCACTGTGAGAAACTAATGGTGGGCAATGAAAAATGCTACATCCACTACTTGAGAACTCAAGAATCCTAAGGCAACAGAAATCCACAGATTCATGAAAAAAGACAGTCCAAATGAAAGGGTACTGTCACAAGGAAAGGGTGGAATGGATAAGAGGGGAACCACACTAATCAGTTGCATCAGGGAGCATAAAATCAGAGGAAGAGGAGCTAAAGATCCCCTCCATTATATCTCTTTGAAGCAATAATGGCTTCCTTCTTGGTAAAAGATGGGCAGGTACCACACTAGGTCCTGCAGTCTTCCTTCCCTCCTTCTCCAAACTGTTGCAAAGTGCCCATTTAGAGAATGATAAGATCATAGACCTAATAAGGCTAGAATGAACCACAGAAGCCATCTAGTCCAACCTCTTCATTTTTCAGATGAAGAAACTGAATCCCAGAGAAATTAAGGGGTTGAACATATCCTTGACCCCCTCCTCCAGAGCTAACACTCTTTTCATCATACCAAACATTCCCTCTTTAGTCTTTTCTGAAAGTCCTTCCCAAGAAGCTTAATTGTCCTTCCACTGTGACTCAGACTTTTACAATGAAATATACTGCCTATTTTTATTAAACAGTAATATCTGGCATTTCTTAATGTGTGCAAAGTCCTCTGTATGTGTTGTCTTAATAGATGTTCATCACAACCCAGTGAGATAGATATTACTAGCATTATCTCCTCCATTTTTACAGATCAGGAAATGGAGGATCGATAATAGAGATAAAGGGGCTTGTCCAGGGTCATATAGCTACTAATAGTCAGGAGATGAACTCAGATCTTCCTGACCAAGTCTATCATTCTCTCCACTAGAGACTTCTTGTTTATAATAAACCCCAGGAGTAAAATCTCCATGAATCAAAGTCATTGTTTAGATACAGGAAAGGAAGATTTGATTTGGAAGCATTAGCCATTCTTCCAGATGTCACCATGTTATTTCTTTTAGTAAGAATTGATGAGTGGGGAAATGTAAAAGCAATGCATTTAACACAAAGTAAAACTGTATAACGGGGTAAAGCAAAGGTAAGAAGGCTACTGTAGGTTAGGCACCATCTTTTTATGCAAAACACTCACCGACAAATCAATGTCACCCCCTCTTTATTAGCAGTGAAGGGACAAAAGGGAGCTCCAGTGGCTTTCCTAAGATCTCCCAGTGAGTCAGAAGCAAGACTGGAACAAAGCCATCATGTCTATGTTTCCATTGCAACCATAAGGTCATTGTGCCTCTTGCTACCCATTCTTCTGCAACTGTCCTTGGAGACCTACCTCTCCTCCCCTTCCTCAACTTCTCTTCCCTCTCTTTTGTCTTGTGTTCCTCTTCATCTAGTGCAGGGGTCGGCAATGTATGGCTCTTTCTGCAGGAGCCATAAAGTGAATTTTTTTCAGGCACTGTGAGCACTGTACAGCTCTCACGAAATTACATTTTTTTTTTTAAATTTCAAACCCTTAACTTCTGTGTATTGGCTCCTAGGTGGAAGAATGGTAAGGGTGGGCAATGGGGGTCAAGTGACTTGCCCAGGGTCACACAGATGGGAAGTGTCTGAGGCCGGATTTGAACCTAGGACCTCCTGTCTCTAGGCCTGGCTCTCACTCCACTGAGCTACCCAGCTGCCCCCGTTTTTTTTTTTTTTTTTTTTTTAATTTTTTTTTTTAAATTTTTAAACCCTTAACTTCTGTGTATTGGTTCCTAGGTGGAAGAGTGGTAAGGGTGGGCAATGGGGGTCAAGTGACTTGCCCAGGGTCACACAGCTGGGAAGTGTCTGAGGCCGGGTTTGAACCTAGAACCTCCCGTCTCTAGGCCTGGCTCTCAATCCACTGAGCTACCCAGCTGCCCCCACGAAATTACATTTTAAAAAATGTGGCATTTATGGCTCTCACGGCCAAAAAGGTTGCTGACCCCTGATCTAGTGTCTTGGGATGGGAGGGCCAAACAGGGCTGTGTTTTCCTCAAGTTGTACTGTGGGAGTAGCCATTCTTAGTTCATCAAGCAGGGCCCAGACCCCAGTGGCTCTCACCTTCTTTAAAGTCTGAGCAAAAGTGCCTCAGCTGAATGGCCTGCAGTCTCCCAAATCACTTGGAAGATAACATGGAGGGTGTAGATACTTGCTGGCTGTGTGACCTTGGACAATTCACTTGAAACCAACATACTGGCCAGGATTAATAACTGATGCCCTGTCAATCAACCAACAAACATTTATTAAGGGTATTATGTACCTGCATTGGTAGATGGAGTTTCCTATACCAATGAAATCATAATTCCAATTATTACCCCAATCCTACTATGTGTCAGATATTTGCTAAGTACAAAGCCAGGTTTGTTTGTTTTTTATCCCTTAATTTCTGTCTTAGAATCAATTGATTCTAAGGCAAAGAGTGGCAAGGACTAGGCAATGGGGATTAAGTGACTTGCCCAGGGACACACAAGTAGAAAGTGTGTGAAGCCAGATTTGAACCCAGGACCTCCCATCTCTAGGCCTGGCTCTCAATCCATTGAGCTACCCAGCTGTCCGACAAAGCCAGGTTTAATGAAAACTAGTGATAGATGAAATGGCAGGATCTTCCTGCCTGGAATTGGTAATCAATTAGTTTTGGTTTTTTTTTTCTTGTTACTCTCTTTAACCTATTAACTATAGTTCTGTCAATACCATGCCCAGAAGAGGCTTAATGGCATCTCATATGGGTACTTAAAATACTAAATCAAATTAAAAACAAACCAAGTGTCCCTGTGGCTGCCTTGTTACTGTTGAGAAATGAAAGAGAAGTTCATGGAGGGGCAGCTACTAGTCTCAGTCAGAAATACATGGGTTCAGGTCTTACCTCAGACACTTACTGGTTGTCAAGTCACTTAACACTTAACACACCTGGGCAAGTCACTTAACTTCTACATGCCTCGGTATGCTCATTTGTAAAAGGAAGTGACTGAATTCGATGGCTTCTAAGGTCCTTTCCAATTCTAAATTTAGGATCTAAACTTGGTAGCAAGCCCCCTTGTGCTAAATAACTCCCATTCATGTCATGTTTTAAAGCCTGCAAAATATTTTCCCTACAATAATCCTATAAAGGGGAAGGTACTGTGATCATAAGCTCTTCTTTACAGAGGCTCAGAAAGATTAAATGATTCACAGGTAGTAAGGAAAGATTTGAACCCAGGTCTCCTGAGTCCAGTGTTCTATTTACTCCACCCCACACCTCAACATAAAGTCGAATTCTCCTGACATATTCTTGAAGAGCATCTCCCAAGAACCTGCTTTCTACAAGACCGCCCTTGTAATGTGGCAGCCCAGAGCTCCAGCTAGAGGAGGTAAGAGTCAGGCTGTGCATGAGGCTTTAACTAAAGTAGACTTAGAAAAGGGGGAGAAATATTAAGGAACCCCACAGGAGGTGAGAAAGAGCAACGTCATGAATCACTGGGACTAAAAAGGAAAAGAGACTGATGGCTAAGACAGAACAAATACAAGGAAGCTGATGAGCCCCCAAATGACTGGCTGTTAAGCTTTCCTCTTTTAGCCCAAAGTGACTCACTTCTCTTTCTGCAAAGCTATGTGGGAGGGAAGAGGAGGGAAAGAAATTTGCAAAGAAAACCACCAAGGTGATATGTAGAGAGAATTTTTTTTAAGTTAAAATTTTCATGAAGGCTCTCTTGGTCACAGATAGAGCAAATCAAATTCCTGGGCAGCTTCCCTGGAGTGAGCAGAATCAAGTTGCCCTCCCAGTGACAAGCATATGTCTTAATTCAAAATGAAAAAGTGATTTAGAATTAAAAAAGGATCAAAGGGTTAGAGCTGGCCATCTAGCCCAACTGTGTGTTTACCTTGCATGTATTTTATATTTTCTTATCTGTATTTATGTTGCAAACCTTCTCCCTCCCTCCTGGAAGCTCCTTGAAGGCAAAGATTGTTTTGTCCATGGTTTTTTACCACCTAATACAGTGCCAGGAAAATAGGAGACCTCTAAAAAATGCCTGATAATCAGTGGATCAAGTAATGTTGTCTCCTCCAAGAAAGATGTGTCTGTCTTGAGAGCAGGAAACCCTGTGCTATGGTTTTTAATGTTTCCAACATCTAGCACAGTGCCTTGGATATAACCTAAAAGCCTTCCTTTCATTTAATTTTATTTTAAAACCCTTACCTTCTATCTTAGTATTAATTCCAAGGCAGAAGAGTGATAAGGACTAGGCAATCGGGGTTGACTCACTTGCCCTGGGTCACATAGCAAGGAAGTGTCTGAGTATAGATTTGAACTCAGATCCTCCTGACTCCAGGCCTATGTATCTACCACTTTATGCACTGTGTTACCTAGCTGCCCCAAACTCCTTCATTTTAGAGATGAGAAAACTGAAGATTAGAATGCTTAAAAGATTTGCTTCAGGTCACACAGTGAGTGATGGGAATTATGACTTTAAATCCAATGTCTTATTCTGCTGTTCCTTCCCACTTAAGGGGTAGCTTTGAAGGAAATGGGAAGAGAATATTCACAAAAAGTTAAAAACCAAATAAAAAACTGGGGACTACAGCCTTCAGGTCCATGTTATTTGTCAGCTGAATCCTGTTAGACTTTGGACTGCTATGGAAGAGCACACTGACATTTTTTGAATATGCAATTAATTGTGGATGGGCAGGGAAAGAAAAAGGACACTATCACCCACTCTTAAAAGCCCTTTGGCATTCATAGTTTAAGTTAAAAAGAAAGGGTAGAAATGAATCATGGATAATTAGGGCAAGAACTTGAGAGATGCAAATACAAGGTTACAGAAAATTTAACAGTATTAGGCAAAGAGAAAATCAAAATCTTCCTCCTTGCACACTCAACCCTTACAGAATGCTAACTTTCTTCTTTCTTCTGGCAAATTTTAGGCTGATTAGGTTCAGATTTGCTAGCGGAACACTCATGAATTCCAGGGGGTATCTTCATTAACATCTTAAGGACTTTATTCTCAGCAATACACTGATCCAAGACAATCCCAGAGATTTATGATCAAAAATGCCATATGCCTTCAGAGAGGGAATAGATGTCTGAATAAAGGCCAAAATATACTATACTTCACTTTCTTTCTTCTTCTTCTTCTTTTCTTTTTTTTTTTGATATCTCTTCCACAAAATGACTAATAAGGAAAAATGTTTTACTTGGTTGCATTTGTAAAATCTGTCAGATTGCTTGCTGTTTTAGAGAAGGAGGGGTGGAAAAGAGTATGGGAAAGAGGGAAAGAATTTGTAACTCAAAATTTAAAAAAATAAATGCTAAAAAGTGTTTTTACATGTAATTGGGGAAAAATAAAATATTAGTAAAAAAAAAATCTTAAGATCTTTACACTGTTCTTCTTTGTTGCCCGGAAGATCATGAAGGCCATGGATAGGTCTGTTCCCTTGATGGCTCTTCTCAGCCAAGAGGAAGATCATACAATTGGAGATATAGGGGTTTTCAAACCCTTTGCATAAGATGACTAACCTCCACCTTTTTATCAAGGTCTAACTCTCTTCCTGAGGCCAAATATAAGGCATTCAAATGAACCCTGGATCTGAAATGGGAGCATTTGGGTTTGAATCCCAACTCTCCAGCTTCCTACCTACATGATTTTAGGCAAGTTATTTTATAGAATCAATCTGGGAAAGTTCACAGTGGCTAGCCCCATCACCATTCAGGTGGGTATTGAGGGTAAATCTTTTTTATCTCAGGAGCTCATATTTTCCCCTAAGGAAAAAAAGAATTGCAACTGATATAGGTAAAGTGAGTGCTCACACATGAAATCACACATGAAATCTAAAGTAATGAGAAGTTACAATTTAGATAAATTAACAAGAGAGGCACTCTCTGGGCCTCAGTTTCCTCATCTGTAAAATGTAGGGGTCAATGATCTCTAAGGTCCCTTCCAGCTCTAAATCTATAACCACAGGATTTTGACCAGAGGTTTCCCAAACTCACCATGTAAAATGTCTGAGTCATCCTCGACAAAATCAATGTCTCTCAAGTCCCATTCTGCATAGTTGTCAAACTCCTGTGAAAAGAGACAAATCCCCCACCCCAACCCCATCCACTTGAGTTAATTACTTAAGTTTGGACATGATCCCAAAGGAGATAGTATCTAGTGGGACACCTGTTGCAAGACACACTACATGGCGAGAGGCCAGGATACCCTTCTTTTAAGCAATTAATAGTAAAGTGGAGGAAATAGGGTAGAAGGTTTTACCTATTAGAAAAACACTTAGCATGGTAGCATAAAAGTGAGTACTTCTGAGAATTTCAAAGGAAACGCTCAGGAGAAGCCAAACATAGGCTAGTTTGGTTCAAAAACAAAACTGAAGCTCACACCCTCTAGTAAACCCACAGGGTGCTAAATGCCAAGGCAAAAATGTCAGCTTTAATTCATTCTCTAGAAGCTGTTTCTCTGTAATACTATGTGTTGACAAAGGACATAAAAGGCAGCAAAGGCTGCGTTGATGGGCTGGTTCATAAGCTGAATGCACATGACTGTTAAGTGTGGTTAGGTATAATCATAAACCACAAATGTAATGGGGACTCTTGAAGCCAGGGCCATTTCGTGGCAGGTCAATACATTTATTTAAGTTGTTTTTTTTTTTTTTAAACCCTTAACTTCTGTGTATTGGCTCCTAGGTGGAAGAGTGGTAAGGGTGGACAATGGGGGTCAAGTGATTTGCCCAGGGTCACACAGCTGGGAAGTGTCTGAGGCCAGATTTGAACCTAGGACCTCCCGTCTCTAGGCCTGACTCTCAATCCACTGAGCTACCCAGCTGCTCTCAGGTCAATACATTTTTGAGGGAATCTGCAAAGTTGTTCCACATGAAAGTCCTATTTGGAGGTTTCAGCACAACCTGGAAGGAACCTCAAGGTCTCAAAGGGCTATTCAAAGGGAACTTTTCTTCTGGTAGATCTCATCATGCTAGAAAGACTTCAAGTACAAGTCCAGCAATAAAGTGTAAGTGTGTGAGAGTGAGAAAGAGAAAGAGAGAGAGTCTATGTGTGGTCCAAGAACCAGTCAAGTTAAGCTCCCAAATGCCAGCCCCTCATCATCCACATGACTGAATTTGATTATTTGGCCATTGGGTGATGAAGTTTTTTTGTTTTTCCATTAAAACCCTTAATTTCTGTCTTAGAATTGATACTAAGCATCAATTCCAAGCAGAAGAATGGTAAGGGTTAAGCAACTGGGGTTTGGTGATTTGCCCAGGGTCACACAGCTAGGAGGTTTCTGAGCTCAAATTTGAACTCAGGACCTCCTATCTCCAGGCTTGGCTCTCTATCCACTGAGCCACCTTGCAGCCCTGGGATGAATCTTTTTGATCACAGATATTCATAAAAATTTTACACTAAGAAGAAAAGGATTGCAATCTATATTGAAGGGAATGACTGATGAAATCATGAATCCCTAAAGTAATACAAGGGTATAATATAGATGAATTAGCAAAATGGCAAAATAACAAGCCGCTGGAACCCCCAACTTCCCCACGATCCTCAAGTTAGTTAAAATTCATTCTTGGAAGGAGATATGGTTTTTATATACATTCTTTTTTTTTCTTTTTGGGACCAGGCCTATGGTTTATTTGGTATGGTAAACTCTCAATGAAGAAACTCCTTCAAACAACTCAGATCAGCACCTCTTTTTCACTTTTATCTCAAAAAGTTTCCAGGGCCATTGAGAAATTGTGACTTGCACATAATAACACAGCCAGTAATATCAGAGGTGGGTTTGTTCAGTTGTGTCCAACTCTTTGTGACCTCATTTGGGGTTTCCTTGTCAGAGATACTGTTGTGGTTTGCCATTTCCTTCTCCAGCTCATTTTACAGATGAGGAAATTGAGGCCAACAGGGTTAACTGTTGCCCAGAGCCATACATTGAGTAAGTATCTGAAACCAGATCTAAGCTCAGAAGATGAATCTTGCTGACTCCAGATCTAGCACTCTATCCACTTTGCCTAGCTGTCCCATCAAGAGGTGGAACTTGAACTTATGTCTTCCTGTCCAGCTCTCCATTTATATGTCATTATGCCCCTACCCAGCACAGAGAGAGCCTTTAGAAAATGATTGTTGAACTAAATTCGTATGAAGACAATAAAGAGTACTCTTACTACCACATAAATGAGGGTGTGATATGTAACAGAAAAAGCAAACAGAGAATGGCAAGCCTACAGTTCCCAATAGGCCTTTCAGCCCACTGAACGTCCATTACATATGTATAAAAATGCATTCCCTGGGCTACCCACCTTCAGTCCTGACCAACTCCCAGTCAGAGTCCTCAACAAAAGCAAACCTTGTCTTTGTGCCCAAGAAAAGAGTCAAGTTTCTCCTACCTCAATGAAGTCTGCTCTGGCTGGCATGTACCCTGCCATATCCCGGGAAAGCAATGAATCAAAGGCAGGTCTTGGAGGATCATCTGTAGCTGGAAGAGTTTGAAATGGAATATTAAAAAAACACACACACACACACACACAAAAGAAAACAAAAAGAAATTCAGAAAGAGACACAAAAAGGTCAATTTGGTTATGACTTTCTCAAATTTGATATATAACTTAAAAAAACCCTACAAAATAGACATTTACAATTTCTTCTACAATGAGCTCAAAAAATTTTTTTTTAATTTTTATTTTCAGTCCCAAATTCTCTTCTTTCCCTTTTCTTCCACCTATTGAAAAGGCAAGCTACATCTCTTTTTGAGTTTCTTCTATGCATAACAAAATAGTGATGACTATTAATTGCATAATTTAGGGATTGGGACAAGACCTATGATTATATTAGCATAGGGAACTCCTAGATGAGGAAATTCCCTCTAGCACTCCAAGTTGCACCTTCTCAAAAATGTATAGTCTTAGAGAGTTAACAAAAGCCCTGAGAGATTAATACTTTGCTTCATGAATACTTTGCTGCAGGGTGACACAGTCATTATGTGTCAGAGGGAAACTTGACCCAGCCAGAATTTAGGGTTTTACTCAATCACTTAATAAAAGTGACACCAGAAAGCAAAACAAATAGTAACATAACAACAAGAAGAAATGTACAACAGAGAGAATTAATAAGGGCATAAGGGGGGGTGGGGTGGGGAGGAGCAGCTAGGTAGTACAGTGGATAGAGCGCCAGGCCTGTAGTCAGGAGATCCTGGGTTCAAATCTGGCCTCATACACTTCCTAGCTGTGTGACTGTGGGCAAGTCACTTAATCCCCATTGCCCAGCCCTTGCTGCTCTTATGTCTTAGAACTGATACTAAAACAAAAAGGTAAAGAGTTTAAATAATAAAGGCACAAGGATAAATGAGGAAATGCAAATTGGGATGTTCCTCCTTTACTCCCTTCTCCTCCCCTCCCAACCGCTTCAATACAGTAATGTTTTAATTCATCACAATACTCCCCATAGGAAACCTGAGGAAGCTCTCCAAGTTTCTCATTTAAACACTAAATGTGAGGAAGATTTCCATAATTTACCCCAGACCCAAATATTCACTCCTCTTTCTCACTCCCTCAGACAATTCTCAATTTACTGATCTCAGATGAATATTATTGGATTTCCTTTTCATTCTCAATTGATTATAAAGCTCTGAATCAGACAGCTGTAAAGCTGCTTCTGGGGCAATTTGAGGCTAGGAGTGGGGGTGTGGTAGAGGAGAGGAACATACTGGTATCTCATTACTCTTGTGCTTTGAGCCATTCAGGAGCAATGCTCATTTATAATTCATCATGTTTTTAGTTATGCTTATAAAGGGGCCCCGGAGTCCCTCAACCACAGCAAACTAAAAATAAATTTTAAAGAAGGGCCACCATCACTGGCACTGACAATAACAATGCATTGGTCTATGGATTTCATATTAGGATGATTAATAATCAAACACAAGACACGTTTCTAATGTGTCTTTGAACATAAACTCTGCAGGAGAACACGCCAACAGTCTTGTCCTCCCAACAGCCCAGTGAGATGGGTCACTTTTTTTTTCAGGTCTCATCTTACAGACACAGGTCCTGCAGTTAATTGATACACCTGAAGGGGTTCAATGAGTAGGCGTGGAAGGGCAAACAGGACCTGGGAGCTTTGACTCCCAACCTGGCATTCTGTCCACAGGGATGGGTCCCCTCCCTTCTACCCTGATGGGATTGGTTCTCAGCAACTGCTCTGGCCAACTCCACCTCTCTTTCACCAAGCTTTCCCAAGCGCTAGAGCAGTCAGTCATCTGGCCATTATTATTCGCAATTGTCAGAGGGCAGGCTCTGGGATCAGCCCAGTGTCCTTTCCAACAACAGGTGGGCACTTACACTGGAATGGAATGGCTGTGTCGGCAGTTTTCGCCTCCTCTGCTTGCTTGAGGTTGAGCAGGGTAGATGCAAACAGAGGGTTGTTGATGAAATGTTTCATGTAGTGTTTCTCACATTCCTCCTTGGTCTTGGTGCACATCTGATTGGCCACATCCTGCCTAGAGGGAGGAGGGGGTAAAGGTGTGTGTGTATATGTGGGGAGGGGAGGCTTTCATTTATGGGTAACTTTAAGAAGCACAGTCTACTCTTGCCTTATTTAAAGTCATCCCCATCAGAGGTCTGACATCTGACACCATTAGCCCCAAATTGGCATCCAAGAGGCAGCAGCAGAAAAATGAGACAGGTACATACCTGGTCTGAATTCAATTTGACTTCCAAAATTCAGTCAGACTGAGAAATGCAAGCAGAGGACTAGATGTCCTCGCTTTGCTACCAATTATAGGATTCTACTATCCCTAGCCCTAAAAATCTGTGACCAGTGACCACTAAGAAATGGATCTTTACCCAAAAATGGATAGTTCTATTTTTTTTAAACCCTTACCTTCTGTCTTGGAATCTATATTAAGTATTGGTTCCAAGGTAGAAGAGCAATGAGGCAAATGGGATTAAGTGACTTGCCCAGGGTCACATAGCTAAGAAGTGTCTGAGGTCACATTTGAACCCAGGACCTCCCATCTCTAGGCCCGGCTCTTAATCCACTGAGTCACCTAGCTGTCCCTTGGCTTTTTGACTGTATTAGAAGGAAAGCGATGTCACCTGTCTTATCCCATTTCACTTGGGACTGTACTGGGGTAGGGGATGGGGAAGGAGATGAAGAGAGGATTAACTTGAACCTGTTTTGGAGGAGGAGAGAAAATGTGAAGGACCAGGCCAAAGTCAGCCAGTAAAAAGTCTCAAGAAGATAGCCCACTTTGTTTCTCCCACTATTCCTAATACAATGCTAGCCCATAATAGCAGCCCAGTAGAATGTAAACTCTTTGAGGATAGAGACATTTTTATTTTTGTCTTCATATTCCCAATACCTCCTAGCATAGTGCCTAGTTCATAGTCAGCATTTAACAAATGCTTTTTGAATCAAATAAGCATTTATAAAAAATTTGTAGAATAAATTAATTTTAGAAAAAAAGAAGAATCCGGGAACTAAAGTGAAGTCTTAGGCCTCCTGCTCTCATCCTTTAGACACTTTAAAGACGGGCAAAGTAAGATTAAAAAAAAAAGGGGGGGGGGGCAGGAGACCAGGGTTATCATGTTCAAGGCTTTACTAACAACCAACTATGACTTTGGCTAACTTCTCTCTTATCGACTTCCATGCCCTGACTGGCAAAATGGGACTATAAAACCCTACTCTACCAACTTACTTCTCAGGGATATGAGGACAGAAAGAAACCATGTATAGAAAAGAACTTTGATGAAACTCTGGACCACCAGCAAATCTATGCTTTTTGCTTTTTTAAGACAAAGACTTTGCATGCTGGACAATTCTCCCCAGCACAACTCAGGACCACAGGTTGAGAAGGAGGAAAAAAATGTTTAACTCAAATAGAGAATTTGCAGAAATGGAATTACCAAAAAGTGGGTAAAATATACCCCATGGGCTTAACTCCTTGAAATGAGATTCAATCTCATACTGCACAGGAGGAATTGTAAAAGCAGACAGGAAAAATGACCTGCCTAAGAAAAAGAGCTTCAGAAAGGAAAAAAACAATACTTTTGGTGAGGTCATAACCAAGCAGATTTTGTTTGGATCCCCTCATCATCCCGATGCACTCTGTGAATTTGTCCATCATCAGAGCACAGAAGGAAACTAGAATAGTAATGACAGTAATAACAATAACAACAAGAACAATAGCTATCATTTATATATTTGCAAAGTACTTTACATACGTTATCTCATTTTGTTCTCAAAACAATTCCATGAAGTTATTGTTGTTGTTCAGTCATGCCCGACCATTTGTGACCCTGCAGACTGTGTTGTCTATGTGGTTTTCTTGGCAAAGATATTGGAGTGATTTGCCATTTCCTTCTCTAGTGGATTAAGGCAAACAGAGGTTAAGTGACTTGCCCAGGGTCACACATAGGTGAGTGCTATTATTATTCTTATGTTATAGATGAGAAAACTGAAGTTGAGAGAGGTTAAATGACCACCTAGGGTCACACACCTTTTAAGTATCTGAGGCAGAATTTGAGTCTTCCTGACTCCCAATCTAGTGCTCTCTCCACTGAGTCACCTAGTTGCTTCAGGCACAGAAGCCAGAGCAGAGCTCTAAGCAACCTGGAGAAGCTTACTTCCAGGACTCCTCCTTCTGAAGGTCCTACCTATCCAGTGGCAGCTCCTCTCCCGGGACATGATAAAGAAAATACCCAGCAGGGTAGTGCAAGGCAGGGTAGTGGTAAAACTCTCACCAATTTCCAAAGCCACAATCCATCACAGCCTCCAGAAGGGCCATTTCCTCTTGAGCAGTCCAGCTCGGATCAAGGACAGGAAAGTCTGAGGTCTAAAGGAAAAGGGATTTTAAGAAAAATCAATTATCTAAAACAGTGATAGAAATGAGACCAAGGAATGCTGACATGATTTCTCATCTTGTTGAATGACTTGCATCATGATGGTACCAAGAAGTACCTGAACTGAATTCCTGTATGTTATGAGTCTTTCACTTCCTTTCCCCCAGTTTAAAAGCACCTCTAGGAAACATCATCACCTGATAAGAAATGGAAATAGTCAGCAATGGAGGGAGTGTGGCAAGGAGTAATGAAGTGGTATGAGCATTCTAGAATCTGAGCTGGTATTATACAAAAAAAGGGCTTAAAACATCCATTCTGTTTGATCCAGAGATCTTACTATTAGGAAATATGCTCCAAATAGATCATCAAATCTGAGGAAAGTGCCCATACACACCAAAATATTTTCAGTCGCCCTTTTTGTAGCAAAGATCTAGAAACTGGCTAAATAAATGAATATGATTATAACTTTGCTATAAAAAAAATGATGGATATAGGGACTACAAAGAAGCCTGAGAAGTCTTGGAAGAACTGATGCAAGGTGAAGTAAAGGTGACAAGGAAAACAATACACACAATGACTACAACAGTGTAAATGGAAGGAATGACAATAAAACAATTGTAACTGAGCTCTTTAAAATGATAATGGCCAAGCTTGGCCCAAAGAAGAGATGAGAAAATGCATCACCATTTCTACTTTGAAGAGGTGGGCAACTATGGGTGTGGAACACTGTTCTACATGACATCATAAGTCATACTTGGTCAATGTGTTGTAACTTTTGTTGAATTGGTTTTTTCTTATTTTTCTTGCTGGTTATAATAGATGACTCTCTAGGATGGGTAGGAAGAGATATGTTGTGAAATGTAGGGGATGGAAAGAAAGGTATTGATAAAATTATTTTAAATTTTTAAAAAGTTATCAGCCACAGGCCTAGAGACGGGAGGTCCTAGGTTCAAATCTGGCCTCAGACACTTCCCAGCTGTGTGACCCTGGGCAAGTCACTTGACCCCCATTGCCTACCCTTACTACTCTTCCACCTATAAATCAATACACAGAAGTTAAGGGTTTAAAAAAAAAAAAGTTATCAGCCATTCCCCAATTGATAAATGGGCAAGAGACATGAATAGGCAATTTTCAGGTAAAGAAATCAAAAGTATCAATAAGCACATGAGAAAGTGTTCTAAATCTCTAATAATTAGAGAAATGCAAATCAAAACAACTCTGAGGTATCACCTCACACCTAGCAGATTGGCTAAAATGAAAGAAGGGGAGAGTAATGAATGTTGGAGGGGAGGTGGCAAAATTGGGACATTAATGCATTGCTGGTGGAGTTGTGAACTGATCCAACCATTCTGGCTGGCAATTTGGAATCATGCTCAAAGGGCTATAAAAGAATGCCTACCCTTTGATCCAGTCATACCATTGTTGGGTTTGTACCCCAAAGAGATCATAGATAAACAGACTTGTACGAAAATATTTATAGCTGCGCTTTTTGTGGTGGCAAAAAACTGGAAAAGGAGGGTATGTCCTTCAATTGGGGAATGGCTGAACAAACTGTGGTATATGCTGGTGATGGAATACTATTGTGCTAAAAGGAATAATAAACTGGAGGAGTTCCAGGCGAACTGGAAAGACCTCCAGGAACTGATGCAGAGTGAAAGGAGCAGAGCCAGAAGAACACTGTACACAGAGACTGATATACTATGGTAAAATCGAATGCAATGGGCTTCTGTACCAGCAGCAATACAATGACCCAGGACAATTCTGAGGGATTTATGGTAAAGATGCTACCCACATTCAGAGGAAGAACTGCAGGAGAGGAAACATATAAGAAAAACAACTGCTTGAACGCATGGGTTGGGGTGGACATGATTGAGGATGTGGACTCGAAACTACCACACCAATGCAACTACCAATAATTTGGAAATAGATCTTGATCAAGGACACATGACAAAACCAGTGGAAATGTGCATCGGCCATGGGTGGGGGGAGTGCGGGGGGTGAAGGGGAAAGTAGGAACATGAATCATGTAACCATGTTTAAAATGAATATTAATAAATGTATAAATTAAAAAAAAAAGTTATCAGCCAAAATTAGGACACTAATACACTGCGGGTGGAGTTGTGAATTGATCCACCCATTCTGGAGGGCAATTTGGAATTATGCCCAAAGGGCTTTAAAAGACTGCCAGCCCTTTGATCCAATAATACCACTGCTGGGTTTGTACCCCAAAGAGACAATAGGGAAAAATATGTGTACAAAAATATTTATAGTTGCGCTCTTTGTGATGGCAAAAAATTGGAAAATGAGGGGGTGTCCATCAACTGGAGAATGGCTGAACAAATTGTGGTATCTGACTGTGATGGAATACTACTGTGCTGAAAGAAATGATGAACTGGAGGAATTCCATGTGAACTGGAACGACCTCCAGGAATTAATGCAGAGCGAAAGGAGCAAAACCAGGAGAACATTGTACACAGAGACTGATACACTGTGGTACAATCGAATGTAATGGACTTCTGTACTAGCAGCAATGCAATGATCCAGAACAATCCTGAAGGACTTACAAGAAAGAACGCTATCCAAATCCAGAGAAAGAACTATGGGAGTAGAAATGCAGAAGAAAAACATATGATCAATCATGTGGTTTAATGGGTATGTGATCGGGGATTTTGACTTTAAATTATCATTCTATAGCAAATATTAATAATATGGAAATTTTTTTGAATAATATACATGTATAACCCAATGGAATTGCTTGTCAGCTCAGAGGGGGGGAGGGAAGAGGGGAGGGAACGAATAGGAACATGTAACCATGGAAAAACATTCCTAATTAATTAATTAATTAATTAAGGGTTAAATTAATTTATAACGTTAAAAAAGTTATCAGCCAGCATTGCCAAGTCAGGCAGAGAAAGAAACATTAAGATACTTGTCACAAGATATGTATATGCTTTTCATAATAAATATTCCTTTGAGAGTTTTGTGCATTACATCCTCTTTATTGAGGATCTACTAAGGGCCTAGCATTATTAGGAACTATTTAGTACCAAAGAAACATGACATAGCCCCTGTACACAGGGAGTTGAGGATAATAGTAAATCAAATAGATAAAGAAGGCTTCGAAGCTTGATAAAGTAGTTTCCTTATAACCACTCTGGAAGCACAGGGTGCAAACTACCTTCATGTTACAGAGGTTCTTGCTATGGCTCACATCATATGACAAGGAAGTATATGAGCTGAGATTGAAACCCAGGTCCTTGAATGATACCAAGTATAGCCTTTCTACTATATATCATGTTGCATTCCAAAGGACTTCAAGATTAATCCAGGTGTAGTTAGGTGGACATGTCCTAGCTGTATAACCCTGGGAAAGTCACTTAACCTCAATTGCCTAGCCCTTACCACTCTTCTGCCTTGGAACCAATACTTAGGATTGATTCTAAGATGGAAGATGAGGGTTAAAAAAAAAAAAAGATTAATCCACCAGGCCTCACCAACTCTAAAATGAGGCAAACAGGCAATAATGAACATCTGCTGAGTTGTGAAAGGAGCTACTCAAGGATGAAATAATCAAATGACAAAAAGGTGTATTGCCTGTAGGGTTTCTGATTCATGCTCCACCAGCCAAAGCACAAATAACTTGTTAACATGAAACCAGGATATGACTTGGATTCCCTCCCCACCCAAAACAAACATTTTACATTCTCTGAAATTTCCTATGTGGAAGATCAATGATCTTTATTACTGTAGGAAATAAAATTTAGGAAAAGGTGAGAGAGTCAACAGGAAATTTCTCAAGAAGCCAGAAATGTATACATTCTTTTTTTTTTAACCCTTACCTTCTATCTTAGTGTCAATTCTAAAAGAGAAGAGTGGCAAGATCTAGGTAATCAGGGTTACATGACTTGCCCAGGATCACAACTAGGAAGTGTCTAAGATAAAATTTGAACTCAGGTCCTCTTGACGCCAAACCTGGCTCTTTATCCACTGTGCTACCTAGCTGCCCTGGAATATATAAATTCTTAAGGAGCAACTGATATCTATCAAAAGCCTCTCTTATGACAGTGTGTGTGTGTGTGTGTGTGTGTGTGTGTGTGAGAGAGAGAGAGAGAGAGAGAGAGAGAGGAATGGTATAACTGGAAAAATTAAATAAGGAAAAAATTGAACCTGCTGAGAAATTTGGTTTCCAAGGGAGATAGACCCAAAACAGCTGACAAGACAATCTGGCCACTTTAGCAGATACATACTTATAGAAGAGAAACATGACTCATCAGATCAACCAAGCTTGGGTGAATCATCCCTTTTGGACCTTCACCCTCTTCTGATCTCAAGCTGTATGACTTTTTCAAATCTTATTTCAGTTCCTCAAGAAGATTTTCCTATTCGGCAGAGGATGTGGTTGTAAATGTTAGGAATGAATATTTGGGTTGCTTCACATGTTATATTATATTCCTAATTGCAAATTAACAAGTCAGCATTCTAGTGCCAGTCAACCTTTTGTGAGTTTGGAAAGCATGAGCTAGTTTTCCCTGAACCTATACAACTATAAGTTAGTAACCTATGCAACTATAAGTTAGTAAAAGGAGAACAGAAGAAATAATTAATACTGGAGACTGGCCAAAAATAGTTCTACAGGAGTGATTTTTAACCTTATTTTTCTCATAAATCCCTTGAAAAGTCTGTTAAAGTTATTAGAAGCTTCTCAGAATAATTTTTTGAATGCATAAAATAAAACATTTATTAGAGTATACAAAAATATAATACAAATTATATTGAAACATAGTTATCAAAATATTTTAAAAACCAGTTTAAGGGCCAGCAAAGTGGCTCAATGCATAGTGAGCTAGGCCTGCAGACAGGAAGTCCTGGATTCAAATTTGGCTCCACATACTTCCTAGCTGTGTGACCCGGGGTAAGTCATTTAACTCCAATTGCCCAGTCCTTATCTCTCTTCTGTCTTGGAATTGATAGTATTGATTCTAAAATAAAAAGTAAAGGTTTTTAAAAAAAAAAAGTCTAGGTTAAGGACCCCTGGACTCTAGAAAAGCCCTCTTTCAATTCCCTTAAAGTGACCTAAAGGAGACAACAAAAGTCATGATTTCAAACCATATTATAAACAACCATTTCCTGCTGTTTTTCTCCATCAAGGTTAGTGGAACTATCACACTTGGACCCTACCATCACAATCCCCAAAGTGCTTACAGAGAAAGTAGAAATGACTCTAAAGAGAATGAAGACCAGAAAGGAAACCAAATTAGATCAAGTATATTTAGAGAAGATTGATGCTGGAGGTGAAACAACTGTGAGGGCTCTAAAGCATCAATTTATAATATATCTAAAGGAGGGGAAGATACCAAAGGAGTGGAAAGAAATCTCAGATCTTACTGATACCAAAAAAAGTTGATCAAGAGAATATCAATAATTACCAATCTGTGGGCCTACATTCCCATCTATATAAATAAATTGATGAGAGTATGTGTAGGGAACAAGCAGGTTTTCAAAAAGATTCAGTAATGGGCTACATCTTTACCATCTTGCAGCCAAGTGAAAGACAAAAAATATATAATCTCATTATGTTTATTGGTTATTGATTATAAACAACAATAAAAGCTTTAACTTGGTAGAAAGAAATGCTATTGTATGAGTTATTTTACAACAAAGTACCTCCTATCCAAACATTAAGATTGCTTGAGATTCTTTACAACATATTAAAACAAAAATAGTCCTGATCAATGATCAATAAAAAGGGAGGCCAAAACCAAGGAGATATATTGGGAGAATGCCAAAAGTTTTCTATGATGACAGAGATTTAGCACAGAAACCAGGTCAAGGAGGGACTCCCTGTGGAGAGTGAGATCCTTCAGCTATTTGCATATGACGTTGGGCTAAAAGTATCAAGCCATAAGACACTACAGAGCTTCCTACAAGAGAAACTTAGTTTGTCCATCCACAAAGGACACACCAAGTGAATGAAGAATGTTTATTAACCAAATCTCAGCATACATCCCTGAATGAGTACCAAATAGAGCTTATCCAAAAGATATCTAGAATAGGCAGTACGAATGAACAATGAACTGTGCCCAGAGTTCAAAACGTCTTGAGAGGAGCATAGGCTGAATAGCTTTGGGGAAATTAAAAAGCATTTTTATCAACATCAGGTTCCTCATAACAACATCTCATCTTTTTAATACAAACATTTTCCTGGTGTTGATGTATGGTAGTAAGACCTAGAACAGGGGTTGGCAACATATGGCTCTTTCTGCAGGAGCCATAAAGTAAATTTTTTTTCGGGCGCGTTACAGGAGCGCGCACTGTGAGCACTGTACGGCTCTCACGAAATTACATTTTAAAAAATGTGGCGTTTATGGCTCTCACGGCCAAAAAGGTTGCCAACCCTTGACTTAGAACATCATTGTTTCTAAAGAAATAAAGATAGGGGCAGCTGGGTAGCTCAGTGGATTGAGAGTCAGGCCTAGAGATGGGAGGTCCTAGGTTCAAACCCGGCCTCAGCCACTTCCCAGCTGTGTGACCCTGGGCAAGTCACTTGACCCCCACTGCCCACCCTTACCACTCTTCCACCTAAGAGCCAACACACAGAAGTTAAGGGTTTAAAAAATAAAAAAAAAAGAACTAAAGATAAAGATTCACGCAGAAGGCCATAAAAAGGTGTATGGGGGTATGAGCAGGTTGCAACATGTTACCAAGGAGAAATTCTAAAGACCAGGAGGTGAAAAAACTGTATAATGGAAAGAGAAGATCAGCTGGTCACATGGAAAGAGTGAGGTATGATGTAGGATTGCCACAAGGCTCTACTGGTACCCTTAAGATGTTGGGGAAAAGTGAGGAAAGTCTCCAGCATTTTGGTTGGAGAACCCATGGCAGACATTTGGGAGGCCATTGATGAAAACTACACTGAATGAGCCAGCATGAATGGGTGGTGTTCTGCAAGGTGGAAGAAACAACTGAATTGATGAGATCACAAGCTAGATGTGATTACTGTATACCTGGGCACCTAAAATAAAACAACCCATATTAGTAAACTTCAAAAATGACTTTTTAGGAAATGATAGATGTTGAAGGAGCTTCAGGTAAACAGAAATACTAATATACTGTTGGTAGAGTTCAGAATGAGCACAGTCATTCTAGACAGCAATTTGGAACTATGTCCCTAAAGTCATTAACCTGTAATATATGCCCTTTGCCCCAATGATACCATTACTTGAGCATTTACCTCAACGAAAGAGGAATAGGGCTCATATATTCAAAAAATTTATAATAGTTTTTTTCATAGTAGCCCCAAATTTGAAACTAAAGGGGAACCCATTGCTAAACAAATGATGGTATGCGAATGCAACAGAATGTTAACATGCCATATGAAATGGATAGTTTTAGAGATAACTGGAAAGACTTATATGAACTGATATAGAGCAAAGTGACCAGAATTAGGATAACAATTTATACAATGATAATGATAGTTTAAAGACAAACAATTCTAAAAGACTTACTAACCCTGAACAATGACAAATAACAGTTCCAGAGGCCTAATAAGGAAGCACCTCCTGAAAGAAAAGGTGATGGGCTCAAAATACAGAAAGACATGTATTTGAAGTAATTTGCTGATTCACTTCACTATGCATATTTGTTATGATGGATCCCCACCCCACTTTTTTTGTTTAGTTGAAGAGGAGGAGCAGTGGGAAGCAGAGAATAAATGCTTGTTAATTCATCTGTAAATTATAAAATAATTTTGTGTAGATTTATAGAGTTCTTTGAGATTTGGGATCTTTGAAGTTCTTCCAGAGTCCTGGAGGGTTTGAAGGGCTCCATTATTGATGTGGGGTGAAATAAAAGTTTTGAGCAAAGACATTTTTGCAGACTAGGAAGCTTCTAAAAAATTTACTGGACGACTATTATTGAAATCAGAAAAGGTGGAATATGAGGGGGAAATGCCAGAAAAACAAACATGCAAGGAATAATGGAGTAGAAAGATGGATGGCAATGAAACCAAGGGTGAGGACAGCTGATATCTCTTTGGCCCTTTGTGACTTAGAAAATGATCTGTATGCATTATCTCCTTTGATCTTCCCAACAATTCTGTGAGATGGTTTGAACATTTTATAACCAAGTAAAATGAGCCTCTGAAAACAAAAGTGACTTGCCTAAAGGACAATGGACTAGAAATCTCCTGACCTAGGTTCATGTCTCACTAAATGGGTGATCTTGAACTAATCACTTCTTTGGGCTTCAACTTCCTGATTTTCAAAATGAGTAAGGCAGTCTAATAAATCCCTAAAGCTCCTTCTTCTGACATTCTTGGGATTTGTAAAAGAAGTAGAGACCTGTGCTCTTACCATTATTTCATAAGTGTGATCACTTTGATGCTTCTTATACTCAAACCCTCGGGTGAAGCACTGCAAAACAGGGAAAACAACAGGTAACATATAAGATTTCCAAATGCTTCTTTACAGGTAAGAAAAAGATTATTTTTTTTTCATATTTGTATTCTTAGGACAGGATAGGGATAGGGCCCTGAACCTGTGAATTGACTAGATATAAGGAATATAAATAAATTATTTATTTTATTACAAATAATGTAAACATGTATTTTATAACATCATAGTACAAGTAATAGAAATAAAATTTATTTTAACATTTTATTTAAATATAATAAATATAAAGGAAATGCTTTCCTCTGAGCATTGGGGATTATTTCTAGGGATATGTTAGAGAAAAGACTTAAAATGAGGTCTTCCTATTCAAAGTGAGCTCTCTATCAATTATGCCACACTGCTTCCCAGTCCTTGTAATTCAAAAGTGCTTTGTTTGAAAGTTCTATCAAATGGGATATTGGCTACCACAGCCATTTATTTAGTGGACCACAAATAGAAAGACAAAATCAAGGGCCTTGACATTGGGGCTTTTGACTGCATTTATAAGCTGGCCTGACTCCTACTGGTTGTTTGAACTAACCTACTCATATACTGTCAGACTGCTATCCAGGTCCCACTGCCATCAGAGTAAGACAGAGATCAGTATCTTGGATTATATCAAGGACAGCAATTCTTCCCCCTTGGCTGTATTTGCTATCACAGAGTTTTAACTTTTCCAGCCAAAGCAATGTAAAAAGTGTCAAGGAACAGCAAGCAAGGAACTGTATGTAAGGACTACAATATTCAGCAGAATTTGTGGATGCAACAAAAAGGGAGACAGGAACTTTACCCATGGTTTCAGTAGAATAGGGAATTTCTTTCTACCAATTACAGATCAACATTTTCTCTACGACTTATAGCCTTAGAGATTAGCCAAGAGCAGAAAGATTAACCAAGTTCACAAAGCCAGTAATGTCATGGGTGGGATCTGAACTTGGGTCTTGCTGGCTTTAAGGCCAACTCTTTATCTATTATACCATACTGCCTTTCATGTAGAAAAAAAAGGCAGAAAATAAAATGATGTCCAGTAACTGGGAAGTGGCCAAACTGTAGTATATTAATGCTGTGGAATATTATTGAATCATAATCATTAGAATCTACCAATAGAAAGAATTTTAAGAAATCTGGAAAAATTTGTCTAATTGAATGTGGAACAAAGGAAGCAGAAGGAAACAAAACACACAATAACTAAGATGTAAATAAAAAAGAACACTTAAAAAAAGCCAAATCCTGCACACACTGTAATGACCAATACTAGTCCAGAAGAAGAAATGAGGAAACATGCCATTTCTCTTTCTCTGAAGGAGTAGGGGTCTATGGAGTAGAATATTGTTGCATGCTTCTATTGAACATGGTCACTGTGTTAGTTGGTTTGCTTAAATTTTCTTCTTTATAAAAAGAAGTGATCTTTGGATGAGAATTTATCTAGAAAAGAGCCTGATATGAAAATAAGTAGTATCAATAAAACAGTATTTAAAATGAATAAATAAAGAAGGGGTGGAAAAGGACAAGTATTAAGGAAAATGGGAGAACAATACCTATGAAGACTGCTTCTGAAATATGAGCCAAAACACCAGAACCCCAAAGAAGAACTGAGTTCAAATCTGACCTCAGATACTTCCTAGCTATGTGACCCTAGACAAGTGACTTAACTTCTGTTTGCCTCCATGTTTTCATTTGTAAAATGGGGATAATAACAGCATTTATCTCCAAGAGCTGTTGTAAGGATCAAATGAGATAATAACAGTATTTAGAATGTGTAATTAGAATCTACTCCCCAGGACTTCATTTCCCAGCAACCCACCTTCCTTCTCACATTATGTGCTAACTTAGGGAAGATATAAGTTTTGGGTAGCCCTGCCTCTCACTCTCTCTTCCTGTGATCATGGCTGTGGAAACTGGCTCTGGGCCAGGCAGGAGAATTACTAATGTGGTTTATTTTTTGTTAGATAATTAGGTTTTTATTCCTTCTACTTCAAGTGATTATTAATAAATTTTATAAATATAATACTTGGAGTTACTGATATTAATTTAAATCTTACAAGGACAATGTCAGGCACATGTTATTGGTAAGTCATTTTTTCAGTCATGTCCTATTCTTTGTGATCCCATTTGGGATTTCATAGATACTAGAGTGGTTTGCCATTTCCTTTTCCAGCTCATTTTACAGAAGAAGAAACTGAGGCAAACAAGATCAAGTGACTTGCCCCAGGTCACACAGCTAGTAAATGTCTAAGGCAAGATTTTAACTCAGGAAGATGAGTCTTCTTGACTCCAGGCCCAGTGCTCTAACCACTGTGCCACCTACTGGTCTAGCATAGTAGTGCTATATAAATGTTACCTGTCATCATCATCAAAATGACAAGCTGGCCAGAGTCCACAAGAAGATGACCAGGATGTTAAAATCTGGGACTAGTGACCACATAATCAGTGTACTGGCTGAAGAAACTTAAGGATGTTTAGTTCAGAGATGAGAGATCAGTGGGGGTCACAATGTCTGTCATCAAATAGCTTTCATGGAGAAGGAGACTTGCTTCTTGACTCCAGAGGGCAGAACTAAAACAAATGAATCGTGATTTCTGGGGAAGCAGATTTCAGATAAGGAAGAACTTCCTAACAATTAAAGCTGTCCAAAAATAAGGTGCTTTGCCTCAGGAAATGGGAATATCCCATTGCTAGAGGTGTTTAAGCAAAAGCTGCATTATTCCTGTCAGAGATGTTTTAGAGGGGATTCCTGAATTGGTTAATTCTGGACTAGTTGACCTCTACCATCATCTTCATGAACAGGTTCTATAGTTCTAATGTGTTAGGAGGTATGGATGGGAAAGAGGAAATTAAAGAAGGATGTTCTGGCTCAGGGGATAGAGCACCAGGCCTAGAAGCAGGAGGTCCTGGGATCAAATCTGGCCTCAGATACTTCCTACGTGTGTGACCCTGTGCAAGACACTTAACCCCAACTGCCTAGTCCTAACTGCTCATACCAATTCTAAGAAAGAATACAAAAGTTAAAAAAAAAAAAGATGATGATGAAGTATGTTACATCAGAACACCTGCTATTAATCTCTTAACATGCCAAGAGATGTAGATTAGGAGAAACAAGTAGTCAGGTCTTTGATCAATGCAGAGCCTAGTCATGACTTCAGAGGCCTTATGGTGAATAATGTGTCAAGCCTCTAAGCACAGAGGTATGAACTACAGGTAATGAAGAAAGACATACATTTTTAGACATAGTGTGTTTTGTGTTCTTGTTGCAAAGGAAGGTTATTTTGGTGGAAGGGAATAATCATTAGGAAGTGATAGTGATTAAAAAAAAAAGGACATCAATGAAATGTTTTAAAAGAAAAAAGAGAGAGAGAAATGCAAGTCTGGGCTACTTAGTGAGTTACCTGCAAACAGAGGAGGAATGGAGGAGGTCCACATTCAGCACATTTGATGTAGGGCTCCATGAGATAGGAAGAGCAACCCCGGCAGGGAGGCTTATCAAAGGGATCATCTAGAAAAAAGAAAAAGAAAAAAGTATGGTTATTTTTGTCTTAATTTATTGATATTTTTTTGTTTTATACCATCTTCTTCTCTTAACATATCCCACTCACTCCCTTCCAAAGGGAGTCATTCTTTATAACAAGTTCGAAAAATTTTTTTTATTTAATTTTTTATTCAGTCCCTCCCCTATCCCAAACACAGAAAGGATCATCTGGCAAAATATATTGATTGTTTTTCATGTTTCCACTTCTCAGTTCATTCTCTGGAAGTGAACATTCACAAATTATTCTTCAAATATTTAATCTATAGCTGGTTCAACTTGTTTTATTCTTTATTATCTCATATAGTTATTTCCAAGCTTAAAAAAAATTAATCAGCTCATTGTTTCTTAAGGTAGGGTTGTTTTACACTACAATCATATACTGAAATTTGTTTAGCCATCCCCAATTGATAGACATCACCTTGATTTCCAGTTCTTTGACAACACAAAGAGAGTTTCTATAAATATTTTGGAATATATAGGATTTTTCCCCTTTTTCTCTGGTCTCTTTAAGAAACAGATCCAGGTCTAAGGATATACAGTTTTATAACTCTAGGAGTATAATTCTAAATTGCTCTTCAAATAATTCAGTTCCACCAACAGTGTATTAGGTTCCCCACTTTTTCCCATCCCTTCCAACATTTTTCATTTTGCCTTTTTGTCATTTTTGTCAATCTGATGGGTATGAAATAATACTTTAGAATTGTTTACTTTTGCACTTCCTTAATCAGTAATGATTTAGAGCTTTTTATGTACCTGTATATGGCTCTGATTTCTTCATCCAAAAACTGTCTATTAATATCTTTTGCCCATTTATCAATTGAGAGATGGCTCTTATTCCCATAAATTTGACAAAGTCCTCTATATATTTTTGATATGAGACTTCAATCTAAGAGGCTGTCTATAAAAAATTTCCCCCAATTTTCTGCTTTCCTTTTAATCTTTTTTTATTTACACAAAACCTTTTTAATTAATATACTCACAATTATCCATTTTACATATCACAATGCTTTCTATCTCAGGTTTACTCATAAATTACATTTTTATCCATAAATCTGTTCGGTATTTGCTCCCAGTTCTAATTTGCTTATGATATCTCCTTCTATGTCTAGAGCACATTTCCATTTTGATCTTAGTGAATGGTGTAAGATATTGATCTATACCTAGTTTCTGCCAAACTACTTTCTAATTGTCTTGGCAATTTTTACCAAATAGTGATTTCTTATCCCAATACCATAGGTATATATTTTTGTTAAATACAAGGTTTCTATAATCTTTTACTACTGTCCATGGTATGTCTGTTCTGTTCCATTGATCTACCTACGTAGCTATTTCTTAGCTAGCACCAGGTAGTTTTGATAATTACTGCTTTACAATACAGTTTAAAATCTGATACTGCTAGACCTCCTTCCTCTATATCAGCAAAATTTTTAAAAAAGGAAAAAAACAGTTCAGCAAAACCAATCAATACAACTGAATCTGACAACTTGTACAACATTCCACATGCACAGACCCTCACTTCTTCAAAGAAGGAGGAAAGTGTATTTTTTCTGTTCTTCATGGCCAAGGTTAATCATGAATTACATAGTATTCAGGGTTTGGGAGGCAGGGGTTATCTTTCCACTGAGAGAACCATACAGTCTCCATTTTGTATCATCCCTGAAATTGTGTGCAGATGCTGTACCTAAGCCTTGTTTTCCTAATTTTAGTTTTCCTATAATTCATATCACTTTGAGGAAGTCATTTATTTTTGTGTCACTATTATGCAAGACGTAGGTGGATGTAACCAGAAGCCCCAAACTCTGGAAAATCCCTAAACTTTAAATAATATCATTAAAAAGAGTTAACTGTACTTTACTATAAAAACTCTTATAAATCTCTCTTCAGGGACCTTGTGTCTACTGGGAAAAAACAAACAGGAGGTAAGAGAAACTTAGGAAGATAAATACACAGCAGGAACTGGATGGTGTTGAATGATGATTAAATTCTTATGCTTTAATAGGGATAAAAGAAATATTCCTTAAAAATCTCATTATAGAGGCAGCTGGGTGGCTCAGTTGATAGAAAGTGTGGAGACAGGAAGTTCTGGGTTCAAATCTGATTTCAGACACTTCCTAGCTGTGTGATCCTGGGCAAGACAGTTAACCCCAATTGTTTGCCCTTATTGCTCTTCTGCCTTGAAATTGATGCTTATAATTGATTCTAGAAAGGTAAGGGTTTAAAAAAATAGTATATCATTGTAGTCAGGGGTCACAAAGAGAATTAAGAAAGACAAACACAGGTCCAGAGTGTTGGGTTTTTTTCCTCTCTTCTGTTGTTTATAAAAGAGGAATGAAAAGGAAGGGGGAAAAGAATACATGAGGAAAGAAACAAAATTGATCAAATAGAGAAAAGAAAAGAAATTCTTATTAAAATAATTATAGTATGTATAAAATGTCAGGGTAATCTATATGCTAAATAAAATAAGAATTAAATTAATCTAACTATAAAATATGCTTTGAAGAAATGGACTTAAATAATTGGGGAGGTATTAATTACTCATAGTTGAGCTGTACCAATATAATAAAAATTATGATATTAAATTAATTTGTAAATTCAGTGTATTACTAATCAGATTCCTAAAGAGTTACTTTATAGAATGAACCAAAAAAATGACAAAATTCATCTAAGACTACAAAAGGTCAAAAACCTCAAAGAAAATAATGAAGGGCTAATTCCGAGATATATGTCAGAAACTGATATAAATATGTAATATCAAGAACTGCTCCTCAACAGATAAATGGTAAAAGAATATGAACCAGAAGTTCTTAAAAGATTTTCTGTTTATTAGTTATCTATATGTCTTAAATATCCTATCTTTATCAGAGGTATTCTCTGCAAAGACTTTTCCCTCAGTCATTCGATTCTCTTCTTATACTCTTATTATAACCTTCTAATTTGTGTCCTTAATTTTGTTATTAAAAAGTCTTTTTAGTTTTTCAGTATCTCTTTTTATAATTCTTTGTTATAAGTGATGACTTTCTGAGAGAGGAATAGAGTAGAAATGCAAAGGAAAAAAGTAGATGGAATGAATCAAAAGGGTGGGACACACCCAAAGAAATTTTGTATAGGTCAATTTAGAGGTGATAGAGATCCAAAAATGTTCCAAATCACTAGTAATAAGAGAAATACAAATGAAAACAACTCTAAGATTCCATCTCAAATCACAAAAATTATGAAAAGGGAAAATAGCAATTTGCTGGAAGGCCATGAGAGGGCAGGCATACAACAGTATTGTTGGTCAGGCTGGGATTTGACCTAACCTGGAAGTCATTTAGAATTATATCCAAAAAGGCACAAACTCTATTGCAGGATTGCAGGTGCAGAGGAAGACATATATTTTCAGATAGGCCCAATATGTGAATATGCTTGAATCAACTGTTGAGTTATTTGTTACAAGGGATGGCAACTAAGTAATGCAGTGGATAAAGCACTAGAACAGGCATCAGAAACCTGAGTTCAAAAACAATCTCAAAACTTACTAGCTGTATAACCCTGCTCAAGTCCATGTAACCTCTCTTTGCCTCTGTTTACTGAACTTTAAAATAGGGATGTGGTGAGGATCAAATGAAATATTTGTAAAATGCTTAGCAGAGTGCCTGGTACATAGTAGGTCCTTAATAAATGCTGATTTCCTTCTTCTCTTTCCTTATTTTGGGAGGGAGATTTAAGGAAAGAAATTTAATAGAGATGGAAGGAAGGAAGGAAAGGAAAAGAACATCAATAAAATGTTGAAAGAGGTCAGACAAGAAAATAGAACCAATTACTATCTTACTAGTTAGGATACTAGACGATACCAAGCAAATCTTGGTACTTGGTATAAAGCTGTATGTAATACAGCCATAGTTTCATATAAAATCTTTTTCTGTTCCTCTTTGTATATGGAAATGCTGTTTGTCAAGCTCATTAAAAAAGAAAATTTAAGAAAAGATGAGTCTTCCCATGGCTTTCTGTAGTCCTCACTTTTTTTAGTGGTTTAATAATGATCCATTAGGGCAACTAGTGTATAGATGTAGTGTATAAAGTGCTGGTCTTAGAGTCAGGCAAACTCATCTTTCGGAGTTCAACTCTGGCTTTAAACACTTACTAGCTGTGTGATCCTGGGTGAGTCACTTAATTCTGCTTGCCTCCATTCCACATCTATAAAATGAGCTGGAGAAAAAAATGTCAAACCACTCCAGTACCTATGCCAAGAAAACCCCAAATTGGGCACATGAAGAATTGGGCACAACTGAAAAATGACTAAACAATATTCTATTACATTCTTATAACATAGCTTGTTTTTTGTTTTAGCCATCCCCCAGTACCTACTTTGTTTCCAATTATTTGTGACTAAAAAAAGTGCTGCTATAAATATTTTAATGTATGTGAGGCCCTACTTTCCATCTTAATCCCCTTAGGATAAATGTTTAGCAATGGGATCCCAGGGTCAAAGGATACAGACATTTAGGTCATGGAATGGGGTTGGAGCAACAGAGATAATTCTCAGTTACCTTCCAAAATGATTGGACCAATTCACAAGTCCACTACCAACAGTGGATGAGTGTATGGGTATTTCTAAAACCCCACCAGCATAGATTTTCCCCATCTTTTCTCATCTTTGTCAGTTTGCAGGACAGAAGGTAAAAATCCCAAGAGTTATTCTGATTTCCCTTTTTCTTGCTGTTAGCAACGTGAAGCAACCTTTAATATAGCTGTTTACAGTTTGTAATTCTTTTAAGAACTGTTGGTTTTCAGGAGAACATTGTACACAGAGGCTGATACACTGTGGTAAAACTTAATGTAACGGACTTCTGTACTAGCAGCAATGCAATGACCCAGGACAATTCTGAGGGATTTATGGAAAAGAACGCTACCCACATTTAGAGGAAGATCTGCAGGAGTGGAAATATCAGAAGAAAAATGACCGCTTGAACACATAGGTTGATGTGGACATGGTTGGGGATGTGACACTAAACAACCACATCAATACAACTATCAATAATATGTAAATAAGTCTTGATCACACATGTTAAAACCAGTGGAAATGCGTGTTGGATATGGGGGGGAAGGTGAAGGGGAGTGAAGGGGAAAGTAAAAACCATGTAACTATGGAAAATTTTTCTAAAAAAATAAAATAAATTACTTTTTGTGGAAAAAAAAAAAAAGAACTGTTTTCCAACATGAATGTCTCTCAGTCTTATCTATTTGTGTAGTTCCATATATATTTTGAATATCATATTCTTATCATAAAGATTGGAGAGAGATTCAAAACAAAGTATTTTCCCCCTAGTCATTATTCTAATAGCATTGATTTTGTTCCTGGAAAAAGCTTTGCAATTTCATGTAACTAAAATTATCTCTTTTATCTTTGTTGACAGCCTCTTGTTGAATTAATAATCTCTCCCTAAGTCATAGCTGTGAAAGTTATCTGTTCTGGTTCTCTTCTAATTCTTCTTTTATGGCATGACCTTTAATATTCAGGTCACAAAATTACTTTTCATTTTATTGTGGTATTTTCTATAAGATTTAAATCTAAAACTAATTTCTCCTATACTGCTTTACGGTTTTCCCTGAAGTTCTTCTACAATAAAGAGCTCTTTCTCCAGTAATTTATGATTACAGGTTTAATTGAGTTTGATTGTTCTTGATTCTTCTTTATTTAGTCTGTTCAACTAATTTATTTTTGCATTTTTTAATAACTAGTGCCAAAAAGTTCTGAAGATTACTGCTCGACATTGTCATTGGTGATCTGGGCATACCAGTTCTACTCCATTCCACTCTAGAGATTCAAGGCCTTTTGTTCCTGCAAATGGATGTTGTTATTAATTTGTCTGGCTCTATAACATATTCCCTGTAGTTATCATAAGCTGAAAAGAGCACTTTGACATCATTGAAAATCTGAGAATTGCATAGTTACAACCCAATGACCCTGTGTATACGTGTTTACCAATAGGAAAAATGAGTTCAGACATACAAAGGTGTTCCTCTCAAGGTCCTGTCCAGCTCTACAGTTCTATGACTCAAATATACCAGTTCTAGAAACAAAGAATTGTCCATCATTTTTAAAATAACCTTTTTATGGGGCAGCTAGGTGATTCAGTGGATAGAGACAGGAGGTTCTGGGATCAAATTTGACCTCAGAAGCTTCCTATTTGTGTGATTCTGACCAAGTTCCTTTAACCCCAATTTCCTAGCCCTTACCACTCTTCTGCCTTCTAACAGATACTTAGTATAGATTCTAAGTCCTAAGAAGGGCTCCAATAAATAAATAAAATAAACTTTTCACTTTCTAGTGCTGATGCAGGTTCTACCTTCCGGGGCAGAAGTAGGCCTGTATTGTTCAGACATGGCTGATGTGTTGATTGTCATTTAATGCTAAGGTAATTAGGGATGGGGAATAGGGGCCAGGGGAAAAAGGAGTCATTAGAAAGCAAAACCAATATTAAAAAATTATATTTTTTTCTTCAGAAATGAATATCACTTTCAATGACACATTCAGAAATACTAGTGATGTGATTGAAATCCAAGACATCTAAAGCTCTAAAAAATAATAAAAAAAAAAAAAAGCTAGAGTCATGGTCCCCTAAAACTTAGCTTCCCTGGAGTGTGAGCTTCCTTAACTAGGTTGTTTTCTGTGATGGAGGATAAAAACTTTAGAAAACATAAGATTCAAAGGCAAATGAAGGAAAATGAAACTGTAGAGCCCACAGCAGGGTCTTCTGGGAGTTTTCTGTTTTTGTTTTTAAATGTACTATGATTGCATTTACCTCCCCAAGCCCCCCCAAAAACGCTGATCACCATTCAATCACACCCTGGCTGTGTTAATTATTATACTGTATATTTTTTTCTGAATGGAGGTCTAGGGAAAAATGACAGAAAGAAACATACCCTTTCTAACATGTCCTAAATTCCATAGAAGAATATAAAGGTATGGAATCAGAGAAGGGACCTTAGAGGTTATCTTGTCCAAGCTCTAATCAATCAACTTTCTACCAGATGTGGGGATCTTCTCACACAATATCCTAACAAGTAATCACCTGGCTTGCTTGAATGCCTCCAAGGATGAAGAACTCCATACCTAATGAGACAATATTGTACCTAATTTCTCCTCATTTTAAATTTGATTTATGGAGGAAGAGTGAATTAAATATTTAATTCAGCATTGCAGACACCAACTTTTTACTAAAGAAAGAGAGTTTTTACTAACTCCAAAATAATTTTCCACCTTGGTCCATTATACCTTACCTTTCTGATAGAAGGCTTAGTTTAACTTCCCTGTCAGATTTTAGAATCATGGGATCACAATTTTAGGGTTGTAAGGGATCATGAAGGACATCTAATCCAACAACTCATTTCACAGACAAGGAAACTGAGGTTCAGGAAGGTAAAACAACTTGCTCGAAGTCATAAAGGTGGCGGGTAGCAGTCAGAAATTGAACCTAACACCTGGTGCTTTTTCTAAGAATTTTCTTATTTATTTATTTTGCAGTTGTAGAAATTGTAGTTGTAGAAATATAACCCCAAAAATTGTAGAAACAATTTTTGACAATTGTGTTCTGTCATTTTGGGATTCTGATTTTCTCCCTCCCTTTTTCCCCTCCCCTCCCAAGACAATAAATAGTCTGATATAGGTTATATCAGTGTTTATTGTAATACATTTTCCCCCATGAATTTTCAATACTAAAGTCATTTAAGAAAGTAGAATAAGGGGGCAGCTGGGTAACTCAGTGGATTGAGAGCCAGGCCTAGAGACAGGAGGTCCTGGGTTGAAATCTGGCCTCAGACACTTCCCAGCTGTGTGACCCTGGGCAAGTCACTTGACCCCCATTGCCTACCCTTATCAATCCTCCACCTCTAAGTTAATACACAGAAGTTAAGGGTTTAAAATTAAAAAAAAAAAAAAAAAAAAAAAAAAGTAGAATAACCCTCTAAAGGAGACAGACAGAATTAGTAAGAGGCTGAATGGGGATTTTCTTGAAAAAACACTTCCAGGGAAATAAAAATGGATCATTCACAAAGCCCTTTCCTAATCTTTAGCCCAATGAATCCCCCCAAATCTAATAATAGGATTTGTTTTAAATGCCATGAATATTTTACTGTAAAAGTAGGGGCAAGGAGGAGTAGAAACCTTTTGAATGCAGAAGAGTATTTTAATTAATTACAAGAAAATAATTTCTCAAAGATTTCTTTCCTTTATTCAACAAATATCTGTTACTTGATTCCTTAACTAAAATCTTACCCCAATGCCCCATTTTGGTATAGAAATGACCCTAAGTTCTTAAAAGCTAAGTTAGTGGAGTTTCATTTCTGAAAAAGACTCTACCAAGACAGAAGTGCTGGTGTAGAATAGATAGGTCCAGTTAAATTCAAAGAATTTCATCATCAAAGGGATGGCCAGCAGCTGATAAATTTTTTCAATCATAGGAACTTATAGCACTGTATTTCAAGACATGGAAGAATTCAGATCTATACCAGTGGAAGGTGATGAAAGCAGATTCTTAAAATAATAATTTATATAATTGTTATCATAGTTAGGGTTATAGGCTAAAAAAAATTCTACCTAAAAAAGGGTATTTTCTTTTTCCTTCTGTTGGCATTGTTACAATCACTGGTTATGAGCACATCACTTACTCTGTGAGTCTTTATTTATTTATTTTTTGGCGGAGTAAGCCCTTAACTTCTGTGTATTGGCTTATAGGTGGAAGAGTGGTAAGTGTGGGCAATGGGGGTCAAGTGACTTGCCCAGGGTCACACAGCTGGGAAGTGTCTGAGGCCAGATTTGAACCTAGGACCTCCCGTCTCTAGGCCTGACTCTCAATCCACTGAGCTACCCAGCTGCCCCCACTCTGTGAGTCTTAAAAGATTCTATTGCTAAAATTTTATTGTTCTCTTTTTTAATATCACCTTAATTTCAAAACATATTCCTTTTCCCTCTACTACCCAAAAAGCATTCCTTCAAAGGACAAAGAACAAAGAGTGAAAAAGGAAAAAAAAAATTACTTTAGTAAAACCAACCAATACATAAACTAAGCCTGACAGCATATATAATGCTCCATACTCAAAGTCCCCCATCTCAGCAAAGAAGGGAGACACATTTCTCATCTCTTCCTTGTGGAAGATGATGGAGTAAAAGCCAGGAAAGCTCGAATAACTACAAGAACCTTCTTTAACCAACTTTAAAATAAGGCCTCAACTTCTCTACTAGCAACAGTGCAATGATCCAAGACAACTCTGAGGGAATTATGAGAAAGAACACTATTCCCATGCAGAGGAAGAACTATGGAAGTAGAAACACAGAAGAAAAACAATTGCCCAATCACATGGGTGGATGGGGATATAATTAGGGATATGGACTCAAAATGAACACCCTAATGCAAATATCAATAGTATAGAAATTGGTCTTGATCAATTACACATGTAAAACCCAGTGGAATTGTGTGTGGGTTATGGGAGGGTGTGGGAGGAGGGGAGAGGTAGAACATGAATCCTATAACCATGGAGAAATGTTACAAATTAATAAATTAAATAAAAATAAAAATAAAATAAAATAAAATAAGGCCTCAAAACAAATACTGGAGTGAAAAAAACAAAAAGGAAATGGAGTAAAGCAACTTTCATGGAGAGAACAATTTGAAAGGTAGCAGAGAACATTTGGGGTACTAGGGTTGAGAAGGAAGTACAGTCCCCCGGAAGGTACACTAAGGAGTACTAGCACAAGCCAACAGCAAGCGCCTCCTAACCCCTCACCTACTGATCCAGATTCTGAACCTGGGCTCAAGCCAATGTTGAGACCCTGAGACCATGTCTAAGCCGAAAGCAGTGCAACCCCACTTCTACCCCGTAAAGTTCCAAGCCTCAGCAAAAGTCTGAAGTGAGGTCATAAGCCCTAGTACAGAGCAGTCCTCAGTGTACTTGGCTTGTACAGGCCCAGAGAAAGGGTCTCAGTTCCTGCCTGTGCCTAAACTGAGGCCCAAAGCCCCAGCACAAGGTAGTCAGTAAGGCACCAAGCTGGTGCCAGCACAAAGGGAGGCCAAGAGCCCTGGCCCAATCCCACAGTGAGGTCCTAAATCCTAGTACAATAGACTACATGGTATACCTGGTCTGTGTCTGGGAGCCTCAGTCTAAGCCTGCAGGGAGGACTTGAACTCCCAATGCAAAGCAGTAAGAGGTATGCCTGGTCTGTGTAAGCCCAAGAGTAAGGCCCAGCTCAAGGTGAAGTTATAAGCCCCAGGGCAAGGCAGTCTACTGTGTACCTGATGTGATCAAGCTCAGAGAAAGACCAAAAGCCAAGCCCAAGACTAAATCCTAAGCTCCAGCACAAGGTAACTCATGCTGCTCTAATCTCTGCAAGCCATCAGCAGTCCCAGAGGGTGACTGAATCAGCAGTGGGAGGTGGCTTTCATGGCTCCTAGCCCACCATCTTGGAAGAACTGAAACTTGCGGAAACCCAGAAATAGAGCTAAGGGTAGCAGCAAGGAAAAACTAAAGTTTAAGAGAGTGCCTTCTATACCCTGAGAACAGAGACCACCTTTAAGATAAAAGTAGAAATCAAGAAAAAGGTTGGGAAAATGAGTAAACATCGACAAAAAACCCTAACCCTGAAAATTTTTTATGGAGACAAAAAAAGAGCAAGGCAGATTCAGAAGGGGGATGTGAGCTTACACATACAAAACTTCAAAGAAAAATTTGAATTGGTCTCAGGCTCTGGAAAAGTTCAAAAAAGGATTTCAAATATCAATTAGGAGAAGCAGAGAAAAAATGAGGAAGAGAAATGAAAGCAATGTGAGAAGAAAATAACAGTAGAATTGGTCAAATGAAAAAGAAGTTTCAAAAGCTCACTGAAGAAAATCATTTTTTAAAAATTAGACCTGGGTAACTAGAAGTCAGTAATTTCATGAGCTAGCAAGGAACAATAAAACAAAATCAAAAGAATGAAAAAACAAAACAAAACAGAAGAAAATGTGAAATAGCTCATTGAGAAAAACAACTGACCTGGAAAATAGATCCAGGAGAAACAATTTAAGAATTATTGGAGTTTGGGTTTTAAAAGATTTACTCTATTACAAAAATGAATAATATGGAAATAGGATTTGATATGTATAACCCAGTGAAATTGCTTGTCAACACTGGGAGGGGGGAGGGAAACAACAAAAATCACAACCATGGAAAAAAAATTTTAAATTAAAAAAAAAAAAAAAAGAATTACTGGACTACCTGAAAGTCATAATACAAAAACAAAACAAAACAAAACCCTGGACATAATAATATAAGAAATTATCAAAGAAAATCACCCTGATATTTCTTGAACAAGAGGGTAAAATAGAAATTAAAAGAATCCACAGATCACCTCCAGAAATAAATCCCCAAATGACAACTCCCAGGAATATTATAGCTAAATTCAAGAGTTCCCAAGTCAAGGAGAAAATACTAGAAGCAGCCAGAAAGAAACAATTCAAATACTATGGTGTTACATTCAGTATTACACAGGATTTAGTGGCCTCTACATTAAAGGATCAGAAGGCTTGGAATATGATATTCCAGAAGGCAACACTTCTCTTCTTTGGAGAAAAATTTGGGTCTTAAAATTAATTATGGAGCACTCATTTTCATTATTGTTGATCTTTCCATTTATATTGCTGTAGACATTGAGTCTATTTTGTTTTTCTGATTCTAGAAACTTCACTTTAAATCTAAATCTTCCTACACTTCTCTACATTCTTCATATTCATCAGCAATATCCTATTGCTTTTTAAAAATCAAAGTTTTGGAAGATTTAAAAGTATAAGAATCTGAATTAGGGACAAAAGAAATGAATACTACATAATAATTCTAACAACCAACCCCAGCTGCTGGGAAGAACTGAGAAAATACACCTTTTCCCTTCAATTACAGAGGTAGAGGACTGTGGCTATGGAATATTTGTGTAAATGAAATTAACTCTAGCCCATTCATAGTCAAAAATCTACTTACCCTAGGCATCTAGATTATATCATCCCCACCTCCCTCAGGGGAAGTATAGATAATTTAATCACACGGGACAATCTAAATTATATCATCCCCACCTCCCTCAAAAGGGGAGTGGAGATAAGTTAACCACACATGACAATAAGTATCAAATCAAGAACAAGAGACTGCCCTTTGGGCAGTCCAAATCATGGTAGAGGCTGCCATTGGTCCACTTGAATTAGAGGTGGCCCACAGGAAATGAGGAGAGACACTATCTCTTTAAATACGTGGGTTACAACCTGGTAAAGTTAATTCAGTACCTTCCTAATTGTAAATAAACTGGATACTGACTTGGGTCTATTTTAATTATGGAATCAATTTGAATTCTTGATTCCTGGCGGCCACACTTTAAATATATATCTATAAATACCTAAAAATCTCCCTCTTACATATTGCATGTGTTGTCTGTGTTGATATTCTGGGTGCTTTAACTGAACCATGCTGTTTTCCTTTTTTTTTTTTTTTAAACTCCTATATTCTGTTTTAAAATATCAGAAGAGCAGTAAAGGCTGGACAACTAAGGTTAAGTGACTTACCCAGGATCCCAAGAAATATCTGAGACCAAATTTTAACCTAGGACTTCCCATCTCCACGCTTGGTTCTCTATCCACTAAGCCACCTAGCTGCCCCTCTTTTCTGTTCCTGTAAAATCTTTGTTACTGATTGGGTAAAGGTAGGAGAGGCCTAGTTTCAGAAATAAATGTGACATATTAAGAAAATTTCTATTAAAAAGAAAAAAGTGGGGGGGGGGGGAAGATCAAGCTTTAGGATAACCATCCTAGTTTCATATCCTGAGCACTTTTCTACATGATTTTCCATTAATTTCACACCCATTCCATTAATTCCATCACTAGTTTATAGGGACTGGATCAGTAACAAAAATGTGTCTGATTTTAATTCAGTTTGATGCCTTTCGTGCAGCTTCAGAATCAGATACACAAAAAGCTTTTACAGGTAAACCCACAATGTTCCCGTCCCTGCCCTCATCTTTCTGTACCAAATGCCACCGAGAGTTACCTGAGGTCATACTTACTACTGAAGGAGCCCAATCTGTCCATTCCCACACTGGCAGAGGCAGCAGCTCCAGTTGTCCTCCACGTGGGAAGTCTTCCTCCAAGACTGATCTTAGCACCAGTTAACAAATCCTTGGGGACTATGTGATGTCTACAAAATCAGTGGAGGCACACAATTGAGGAGGGCAAGGAGGCCTTAAAAACCAGAAGACCTAGCTTCTAATCCCAGGGCTGCAATGATTATTAGCAAATCACTGCATTTCTTTTATATATACTTATATCTGGTCACATAGTCTCCCCCAATGAATTCAAGTACCTTGAGGGCAGGAACTATTTAATTTAGGATTCTGTATTCTGGGTACTCAGTGGAATGCCTTCTATACTGCTGGTGCTTAATAAATGTTAGCTGGTTGATTTGATTGACATCATCTCTTTTAGTCTCAGTTTTGGCACCTATCAAATGGGGGTGGGGTGGGGTGGTAATTGCTCTCACTAGATTCCCTGGGTTGTTCTGAGAAAAGTTCATTTTGTAAATACAACTTGGTTCTTTGAAGGTAAGAATAGAAACAAAGGCCAGACCACCATCCACTGAAAGTGGACTGCCTTTTAGACTCCTGAGAGTATTTGTTGGACCCTGATGTTTTCATAGCAGAAGGGAATTATTTACCAGGAAATGCAGGCCACACCTACATAATTCCATTAGGATGGAACTAATTGGGGAATAATTCATCAGAGGGAAAAGGAGAAGGAGGGTGATTCAGACTCCTTTCCAGAATCTAAGGACAGTGGTTCCAACCTGCTTTTCCATATTTCTATCACATTGTATATCCCTTCATACATTCTCTGTTCCAGACTACTTCCTTTTTCCAAGATCCTGCTTATCATCTACCACCTCAGAGTGTTTGCATAGGCTCTATCCCCCATTCTTGGGATGCATTTCCTCCCCACCTTCACCACTTAGAATCTTGTGCTTCCTTCAAGACTCAGCTCAGGAGCCCCCTTCCCTTTTCTTGGGCCTCTCATGGGTCAATGCCCTTGAATGCCACCCCCCCAAGCCCCCCCCCCCGCAAATATTGAGAGTATTTACTTATCCGTGTAAATGTCTATGCCCAACACAATGTAAGATCCTTGAGAGCAAGGAAACTTTTTTGCTTTGTCTTTGTTTCCTAAGCTCCTAATGTAGCCTACTTCCTAGTACAATGCCCGGCATGTAATACACATATTTGTTAAATTAAATTATATCCCCCACTACTGAGTTTCAGGAGCAGCAACTCTTCAAAGGTTGGTATGTGACCAAATAAGGGCAGCGAGGTGGTGCCATGGATAGAGTGCCAGGCCTGGAGTCGGAAAGACTCATCTTCCCAATTTCATCTCTAGCCTCAGACATTTACTAGCTGGGTCACCCAAAGCAAATCACTTAACCCGATTTGCCTCAGTTTCTTCATCTGTAAAACAAGCTGGAGAAGAAAATGGCAAACTGTTCCAGTATCTCTGCCAAGAAAATCCCAAATGGGGTCACGAAGAGTGAGGCATGACTAAAATGACTGAACAACAACAATGTGCAAAAATTGATTGACAACCACCCCAAAAACTAAATGGAGGTGGGTCTGGTTCAGATTTTACTTCTTCTTCATTCAGAGTTCTTAATCTGGAGTCTGGAAACTTTTTTTAAACCCTTACTTTCAATCTTAGAATCAATACTGTGTATTGGTTCTAAGGCAGAAGAGTGGTAAGGGCTATTCAATGAGTGTTAGATGACTTGCCCAGGGTCACATATTAGGAATATCTGAGGTCACACTTGAATCCAGGACCTCCCTTCTTTAGGCCTGGCTCTCAATCCACTGAGCCACTCAGCTGCCCCCAGGTCTAGGAACTTTTTTAAAAACCTATTTTGAGAAACTGTATTTCAACATCACTGATTTTCTTTGTAATCCTATATAATTATTTTATGCAATTAAAAATACGACTAAGAATTCTTCATCAACTTCTGCCAAAGGAGGTCCATGACACAAGAGAGGTGAAGAACCTCAGATCAAGGGGATGTCTAGGAATTAAGATGTGAAAACTACAGCAGAGAAATCAGAAGGGACATCCATCACTATTGCTGCTATTTGGCCAGCCCTGCTCAGAAAGGATTGGAAACTCTAACAACCCCATAGGAGGGCAAAGAATCCAGCTGGACAGGACCTTAGAGGACATCAGCTCCAGCTCCTCATCCACAGAGCAGCAGAGCTAGGCCCTTTTCCCATTCCCAAAATGTGAAAATGTTTTTCTCAAGTCATACACAAGGAGTTGAACTGAAATTTAAATCCAAGTTCCACTAATCCTAAATTTAGTGCTCTTTTCACCATTGCCAAAATTCAAATTGAAGAAGACACTAAACAGTAATAAAAGGATCCTTGGGAGCTGCACATTGACCTAGAAAACCACATGTTAACATTATCTGTGTTTTATTATATTTTTGTTTATTTTGTTAAATATGTCCCAATTACATTTTAATCTGGTTCAGGCAACTCAGGAATCCAGCAAGTAGCATGTTTGACAATACTGGCCTGGTTGGAAAGGATACTGACCAAATCCAAAGAAACATTACCAAATTCAACCAGGTTCCTAGGAAGTGTGAATAGAGTACTGGCCTTGAGAGTCTAGAACTGAGTTCAAATGCTACCCAAGGCATATTAGCCTGGGTGAGCATTTGCAAAATATGCAATTTACTTAACCTTTCCAAGCCTCAGTTTCCTCAGATGTAGCACCTGCCGCAGTGTTATATTGGCTGAAATAATATATGTAAAACTGAAAACTGCTTTCCAAACCTTAAAATGCACATAAAAGTTAGCAATTTTTACCGTACAGGGAGTTAGGTGGTACACTGGATAGAGTGCTTGACTTGGAGTTAGTAGTGGACCTGCCAACATGTTCTAGCTGTGTGACCCTGGTCAAGTCATTTAAGCTGTTTGCCTCAGTTTCCTCACCCACAAAATGTAAAAAATATCTCCAAAGTTGTGAGGATCAAATGAGATGATATTAGTAAAGCATTTGACAAACCATAAAACATTATAAAAATGCTACCTATTATTATAATTACAGTCATAAAGTTGTAAGATCATACATTTAGAGCAGGTAGGAGGCCAGCTAGTCCAATTTCACTTCAGAGATTAAGAAGTTAAATGACTTGGCCAGAATCACACATGCAGCAAAAAGCAAGCTAAAATACAGGTGTTTTGCACTCTAGTATGGGGTCAAGGAAGAATACGCTGTTCCCATTACACGGATGGAAAAACTGAGACAGTGGGGTGGGGAGTGAGGAGAGACTAGAGGGCTTGAGAAGGGGATGGGTTCTCAGCGGAGGAGAGGGCGGAAGGTCAATAAGGGTCGCATGCGCCTCTCCTTCGCAGCACCCCACCCCACGCGCAAGCTCTCTCCCCCTGCCCCGCCCCCCTCCGCTCCGCTCCCGCCAGGCGACCGCTGCGTGACCACGCGTGCCTCCCCGCTCCCTCCGCTACGTCGGCCTCGACGCCTGCTTCGACCTGAGGCCCCACGCGCCCGCCCGTCAACGACCGCCAGCTTCCTCCCCCC
>NC_058133.1:171358344-171451211 GCF_016433145.1 Gracilinanus agilis
GCCTCCGGGCCCCCGCGCCCCACCCCCGCCCCTCGCCCTGCGGCCTCGTGTCTCACCTCGCTGCGTCCCCCTCCGCCAAGACCCAGGAAGCCCAAAGCCGTGCGCGCGCACGTTTCCTGCCTGCGTGCGCGCGCGCCTAGAGCCCCTCCCTTCGTTGCTCGATGGAGCATGCGCGCTTCCGCGGTCTTTGGTCTGCTACTGGGATTTCTGTGCCACTTGTGTGGCTGTGTTTACCGAAACAGAATATCCTATCGTTTTAAATCTGACTCGCTGTATAGATAAGAAAAAAAAAACCAACAATTCTTTTTCCTGCAGTTTATGCATAAAATGCAACAAGTATTTAGTAAGCATCTACGGCGAGTCAAATAATCTCTGTGCTAGGCGGTGGTGATACAAAGACAAGACACTCCCATCTCCAGACCCCAGGTATTTTCACGGGCTGTCCGACCCTCATGTCAGGGTGCCCTTTCTTGTCTGTGGCTTCTGTCTTCCATGGCTTTCTTCAAGACTCAGCTAAAATCCTAACGTCTGCCAGAAGTCATTCATAGGCCTCCTTAGTCTTATGTTGAACATCTTTAACATAAGATGTTACGTATACTTTTTAAGATCTTTACCAATCTTCTGATTATCTCCAATTTATCTTGTATCTTGTTTATACATAGTTGTTTGCATCTTGTCTCCCCAGCCTAGAACATAGAAGGCACTTAATAAAATATTTTTTCTATTTGAAGCAATCTCTTTCTTTAAGGTTTTATTATCCTGGGAAACACCACCTGGGCTCAATTCAATATAAGGTGTATTGACACATTCATTTCAAGAGGAAGAAATAGGGAGAGATAACTGGAGAATATGGAAAGTCAGGTCCAGAGCCCTGAATTAGAGATCCAGAGATCCAAGAACTCCAATCTTTTTTTCCCCCCAATTACCTGTCAAAACAGTTTTTAAAACCTTTTCTAAAAAAATTTGAGTTCAGAATTCTCTTCCTTTTTATCTCCGCCCCCCTTCTGAGACGAAAAACAATCTGATATCGATTTTATATGTGACATCAAGTAAAACATTTTCCCATATTAATCCTATTATGGAAGAAAAAATATTAAAAAAAAAAAAACGAAGGAAGAAAGTGAAAGATAATATGCTTTGGTCTGTATTCAGACTAGTTTTTTCTTTGGAATTAGCTGGCATTTTTCACTGAGTCCCTTTGGAATTGTTTTGGACCAGGCATTGCTGAGAATGTTATTCACAGTTGTTCATCATAGAATATTGCTGTTCACTGTGTACAATGTTCTGTTTCTGTTTATTTCACTCTGCATCAGTTCACCTAAGGCCAGATTTTTCTGAAAGTCTCCTCTTCCTCATTTCTTATAGCACAATAATATTCCATTATAATCATAAATCACAAATCACTCAGACATTTCCCAGTTGATGAGAACCCTCTTACTTTCCAATTCTTTGCCACCACTATAAGAGCTGCTATAAATATTTTCATACTATAGGTCCTTTTCCTTTTTATTTTTTGTCCCTGGGATACAGACCTAGTAATGATATTGGTAAGCCAAAAAGTTTTATGATTTTATAGCCCTTTTGACATAGTTGCAAATTGCACTCCAAAATGATTGAATCAATTCACAACTCCCCCAACGGTGCATTAGTGTCTCAATTTTCCCACATCCCTTCCAACTCTAGTCATTTTCCTTTTCTGCCATACTAGCCAATCTGATAGGTGTGGGATGGTGCCTTAGAGTTATTTTAATTTGTATTTCTCTGATTAATAATGTTTCAAAGCATTTATTCACATGCCTATAGATAGCTTTAATTACTTTAAGAAATGCATGTTCATATCCTAACTTTCATTTAGGGAATGATTTATATTCTTACACATCTGATTCATTTCTCCATGTTTTTGAGAAATGAGGCCTTTATTAGAGATACTTGTAAACTTCTTTCATCATTATGATTATTGTGTATTACCCCCCAACCTATTTTCTACTGTTTATCCTATTCTCATTCCTTTCATCTTGTTCACCCTCAGAGGTGTTTTTGGGAGGCAGCTTGGTGGCTTAATGGATTGAGAGCCAGGCCTAAACAGGGGTCTTGGGTTCAAATCTGGCCTTAGACTCTTCCTAGCTAAATAACCCTTGGCAAGTCACTTAACCCCCATTGCCTACCCCTTACTGCTCTTCTGCCTTAGAACCAATACACAGTATTGATTCTAAGATGGAAGGTAAGGGTTAAAAACAAAAATTTTTTTTTAAGTGTTTTTGCTTCTGACCACAGCTTCCCCAATTTGCTCTCTTTTCTATCTCTACCTACCCCCCATTCTTTTATCTCCTTCTCCTACTTTCCTATAGAAAAGATAGATTTCTATATCCAATTCAGCATATATATTCTTCCCAATTTGAACCAATTCCAATGAAAAGTTCAAGCACTCCCTTCCCATCTTTCCCTCCACTGTAAAAACTCTTTTGTACCTCTTATATGTGAGATAACTGATCCCATTCTACCTCTCCCTTTCCCCTTCTCCCAATGCATTATTCTTTCTTACTCCTTAATTTTATTTTTAAAAATATCATCCCATCTTATTAAACTCATACCTTTGTCCTCTGTCTACATATAATCCTTCTAACTACCCTAATAATGATACAGTTCTTAGGAGTTATAAGTATCATCTTCCCATATATGGATGTAAACAGTTTAATGTTATTGAATCTTACTATTTCTCTTTCCTGTTTACCTTTTTATGCTTCTTTTTCGTCTTGTCTTTGAGTCATATTTTCTATTCAGCTCTGGTCTTTTCATTAAGAATGCTTGAAAATCCTCTATTTCATTGAATACCCATTTTTTCCTTGATGAATTATACTCTGTTTTACTGGGTAGTGTTATAATCATAACCTGGGAAATGATGGATGCCACCTTGAATGAAAGGGAAGGCAGTTGGAAGACACAGAATGTTCCCAGGTGCCATGAGCCAGGGGCAAACATCGGTTGGTCTGACAGTATAAATACCCCTGACATCCACTTGGAGGCTTTCTAGATCTCTCTGGTCTCTCTAGGTCTCTGGGCTGGGAAATCTCTGAATGGGTGGTGAAGGGAGTCAGGGAGGTCTATGAAGAAGAGGGCAGGAAGAATCTGAATATTTCCTGAAGACTGTGAGAGCTAGTGCATCACCAAAGACTGGTAGTGAGAAAGCTGAGAGAATAAGATCACCAACACAGTTGTGTCAATAGCATTCCCTATTCTCTGGCTTGGCTGTGGCCAGGCTGGTGTGTAAATGGAATTAATTCTACCCGATTCATAGTCAAAACTCTACTCATCCTAGGCATAGAAATGATGTAATCCTCACCTCCCTTAATGGGGAGGGGGGACGAGTTACCCACACGTGACAATAAGTAACAAATCAAGAACAAGGGTCTGCCCTTTGGGCAGTCCAAAATCAGTGTAGAGACTGCCATTTGTCCACTTGAATTAGAGGTGGACCCACGGGAAGTGACGAAAGACACTATTTCTTTAAGTATGTTGGTTACTTCCTGTGGAGGCAGTTCCCGCTCTGAACATGGTGCTGAAGGGATCTGAGACCACAGACCGCTTACACTCTGTATTGTCACATGGGTAAGTTAGGCTGACTTCCTTGGCCTACCTTGGCCGCTTCCAAACTCTGCCTTAAGTAGGCACTAGCCTATCTGGTTGCTGGGCCTTGAGGCTTTGCAGCTTCATTTATTTAGCCTTTTAACCTTCTCTCTAGTCCAGGCCTCCATAGGCCTGGACTAGCCTCTTCCTTTCTCTTTATTCCTATACCTTTACCTTCCTAATTGTAAATAAACTGCCTTAACCCGATGCTGACTTGGGTCTGATTTAATTACGGAATCAACCTCAATTGTTGATTCCTGGCAGCCACACTTTAAATATATATCTATAAAATACCTAAAACCTCCCTCTTTCACTGGGCCAGAGGTGTAGTGGAGAATAAAGCTCCAGCTTCTATTAGATCAATAGCCTCCAGTCCTGATTGTCAACTAGTTATAGATAATAGGTTGATAGGGTCTCTAATCCCCTATCCTTGTGTAAAAGTGAAAATTGGGGAAAGCCATCTAGAAGTGTATATATTTCTATGGACATGGGAAATGTATCAAAACTACATTTCCCGTGGTCCAGCTGTTTCCGTTTCTGGGTCTTTGGGGCATGGGGAGGTCTACTTCGACGCAGGAAGAGTTTAAATCTCCTGGGTTAGGAGGGAGTGTTCTCTTTTTGGCGAGTAGGCGCTTCCAGGAAACAGGAGACAGTAATGGAGGCAGCAGTTTTGAATGCTTACAAGCGCGTGGTCTAATGATTTTATCTATCAGCATGGCTTTAATTAAAATACTAATTTATATATTTACACAAGCCTTTATCATTTTTAATATTTATACCTTGTCCTGTTTATCCTTTCCCTGATTATAGATAAAGAGATTTTAACAAGTACCTTCCTGTGTGGTCTTTATATCAGGACCCTTGGGGAGGGACTCAATGCAGTCAGATATCAAACGTGATCCAAGGCAAATCAAAGCCCTATATTAATTTATCCAACCCCAGGTTGGACCTGAAAGGGTTACCCATTCATCTAACCTTTCAGGGTCCTCCCTGGGCAACTGTTAGAGAAAAGGGGAAATTATAACAACTATCAAGGATGATCAGAGTGGGTGTTCCTCCATCATCTGCAGCTAGGGAGAATACAGATAGATACATTCATATCACTGTATATATCTCCTTAGGACCCCTTTTTGTTTATAACAGTAGATGATATCTAAGGTATAGTCTTAGCTTCTTTCTCTTTTGGAGTATCATATTCTAGACCTCCAATTCTTTAATGTAAAAGCTACTAAATCTTGTGCTATCTTGATTGTGGCTCCTTGATATTTGAATTGTTTCTTTTTTGGCTGCTTGGCAATATTTTCACCTTGACTTTGAAAGAACTCTAATCCTGTTTCAATTCAAATCAATAACTTTAAGCACCAGGCACTGTGCTAAGTACTTCCATCCTGCTAATGACACTTATTATTGTATTTGGGTGCAACTGGAGGATCTCTTAGGTACCTTCCTATTCTTACATTCTATAGTCCTGGGCCATTTATTTTAACCCTCCTGACCTCAGTTTTTTTCATCTGTAAGCTACAGATAGTAATATAATATCTGTCTTACAGTGTATATTGTAACTTTCTAGCCTTAAAATGATATACAACTGGGAGTTACTGGTTTTCTGATTACTATTAATAAAACTTAAAGGGATTGAATGTGAGAAAAAGTAGTTGTCCTCCCTGAAATCAACCCTAAAGATAGGTCTTTCCCAGCTTTTCTTTGTTATTTACATGTTGGGGTTTTAGACATGGAAAACAACTCTAGACATCACCTGATTCCAGGATCTTGATTTATAAATAAGAGAATTAAGTCTGAAAGAGGGGAATGCTCCAAGTTACAAGTATCAGACATAGGACTGGAAACAAATCTTGACTAAAATTTAGGATTCTCATCACTATTCCATCCAGCCTAGGTCTTTATGTCATGAATTTGTAAACTTAAAAAAAAAATCTATTATATATCTGTACATAATAGGCCAATGAATTTCATAAGTTTATGGCCCTCTGTTTGTAGTAGTACTTCATTCATGAGACATTTTCTAAGAAGTGAGCCATCCTTTTTATTTTATTTTATTTTATTTTATTTTATTTTTAAACACTTAACTTCTGTGTATTGGTTCCTTAGTGGAAGAGTGGTAAGGGTGGGCAGTGGGGGCCAAGTGCCTTGCCCAGGGTCACACAGCTGGGAAGTGTCTGAGGCCAGATTTGAACCTAGGACCTCCCGTCTCTAGGCCTGACTCTCAATCCACTGAGCTACCCAGCTGCCCCCTGAGCCATCCTTTTTAATAAGAATATTCTTCCTTTAGTGCCATATGGCAAAAAATTACAGGATACAGAAATTTTGAAATAATTCAACTGATGGCCCTCAGAGAACAATGAAGAGAAATGCATCAGACATAAATAGGATGTCTTATATTACCAAGGATGACTTGTATACAGGAAGTAGCATAAAAGAGATCTTGGAGAAAATAAGAAAAGAAGGGCAGTAAATTGATCAACAAATATTCATTAAGTTCCTTTTTGTGTCAGGTGCTAACAAAGTACTGGAGATACAAAAACAAAAACAATCCTTGTCTACTAGGAGCATACTTTCTATCAAAAAAGAATTTATTAAGTACCTGCTTTATTCCAGGCACAATAGAGACTAGGTAGTTACCAGATCTAACCTCAAGCACGCTTTTATTATGTTAGATAAGATTAGCAGGTATAATCAAGCCTCAGGTACTCTTTTGTCTTCCAAATTTCCTACTCTGTATCCGGGCTGCTCCCTAGTGTTCCAGCCCCTGGCTAGAATCCTCTTTCCCTAGGCTCCATGTAGCCAATCAGTTGTCCTTCCTTTCCTATACTCCCTAAAGTATATATAAGACCTTAAATTCTTCAGTTGGATGGAAAATCCCATTCCTGGTGCATTTTCCCAGAGACATTGTTCCCAGAGTCTCAGAGCTTAGCTCCATGTGGCAGGGGTGTGTGTGCACCTGACTGTGTGGTGGCCATAAGAGCATTGTCCTGGTTAAAGACATGATCTTTCTAACTGCTTTGGTGGCTCTGTGTTTTTTTTGCAGGTTGACAGTTTGGTTGAACTAGACCTAGAATCAGGAAGACCTGAACTCAGATCCAGCCTCAGGCATTTCCAATATGTGTGACTCTGAGCAAATCACCTAATAAACATCTCATGGCCTCAGTCTCCTCATCTGCAAAATGGAGATAAGAATAGCATCTACTTCCCAGGACTGTTGTGAGAATCAAATGAGATCATATTGTAAATCACTTTGTAAATGTTAAAACTTAAAAATACAAGTCAGTACTGCTACAAGTATATTACATTACACTGCAACAGGGGGAGAAGGAGGAATATATTTGGAAATGAAATTTATGTTAAGAAATTAATTAAAAATAAAAATAATTAGGTGGTACAAGTAGTAATATCAACATTTTCCAGCTGAGGAAAATGAGGTTTCAAGAGGTTAATTAACTTGTCTAGGGTCATACACCTAGTAAATATTTGATGTGGAATTGAGACCCAGGATCCCTAATACCAAATCCATTTTGCTCCAAACTTTTCAATAAAGTAGTGAGCTCATAAGTGATTAATCAAAGGATTGTTGGGTGGCAGTGAGAGCTTAATTGAGGTTAACTAGCATATTTGTACTAGAATTAAAATGATTTTGTGGCTTTTTTCTACTAGCATTTTTGACTAGAGAATAAGGGCAAAGATAGATGGTGGTATTTACCCAGGGTTGGGATTAACAGAACTGAAATGTTGGAAGGACAGGAGAAGAGGAAGCATGGAATAATGGAAATAAAACTAGACTCAGAGTTGAAAGATCCGGATACCAAACCAGACTTTACCACTTTGTGCTTTTAGAACTGTGTTGGAAATCACTTAACCTACATGTGCCTCAGTTACCTCACTTACAAAATCAATTCATTACCAATTTTTTTAACTAAACACCCCAAAAAAGGAGTATTTCTATTTTCACAGCAGAACACCAAAAGTGGATGCTCTATGAAACTCTGAGTCTCCAAAACCACTTGCTTTGATTCAGTTTCTGAATCAGAACGCTAGTGCTAATCCTATGAATTTGGATCCAAAGGTAGAGGACAGAATGGTGTTGAAAAGACAGTAGGTAAAGACTGGGAAGCAAATGAACTCAAGTCAGAGGTGATAAAGAAAATGGAGGAGGAACAAGAAACCATAAGTCATAATGAAGAAGAAGAGAAGGTTTAGGACAGGGCAACCTTTTGAGCTTGGTGTGTCAAAATTCGCCAAAAAAATAAGCATAACTCAGGTGGTGTGTCACTTCAAGAAAAAAAAAAAAACTATAATTCTGCAATATTTATAGTTTAAATAACAAAAATGTATAAGTGTAATATATAACTATTTAATAAACCAAAAACTAATTATTTAACTTACCTGCTTAGTGACATTTGTTTTGGCCTACAGACCTCCGGCACAGAGTGTCTACACTATACTACAGCAAATGTTTGCTCCTCTGCGTGCAGCCCCATACTTCTCTGTATGCAGCCACATGTCATTGAAAATGGCTATGTGTGTCAGTGCTGACATGCGTGTCATAGGTTTGCCATCGGGGGTTTAGGACATGAAAGAGCACGAAACTGGTCAGAAGGGGGAATTTCAAAATTCTAGATCTTGAAGATGTAGTAGTTTTGAGTTATGATGTGGGTGTGACTGCTGTGAGTGTTGGCACAAATAGAATAGAATGGAGTTTATAAGAGTCAAGAAACTCTCCAATGGATAAGTGGTCAAAGGATATGAACAACATCTCTTTTTTTTTTTTTTTTTTTTTTTTGTTTGTTTGTTTGTTTGTTTTTAACCCTTGTACTTCAGTGTATTGTCTCATAGGTGGAAGATTGGTAAGGGTGGGCAATGGGGGTCAAGTGACTTGCCCAGGGTCACACAGCTGGGAAGTGGCTGAGGCCGGATTTGAACCTAGGACCTCCTGTCTCTAGGCCTGACTCTCACTCCACTGAGCTACCCAGCTGCCCCACAACATCTCTTTTTTAAACAATTTTATTATTTTAAATTTTTTTCCATGGTTACACGATTCATGTTTTCTCCCCTCATGTCTCCCCCCTCCCGGAATTGACAAGCAATTCCACTGGGTTACACACATATATATATTATCACTTGAACCTATTTCCATATTATTCATTTTTGTAAAATAGTAATCCTTTAAAACCAAAACCCAAATCACATATCCACATAAACAAGTGAGAAATCACATGAACAACATCTCTTAAAAGAAAAACTGCATTCATAGCCACATGAAAAAATGTTCCAAGTCACTAATAAGAGAAATACAAATCAAAACAATTCTGAGTTTTCATCTTACAACCTGCAAACTGGCAAAAATGACCAAAATAAGGTAAAAATCGATGTTGGAAGGATTGTGAAAATGTGCACATTAATACATTGTTGGTGAAACAATGAAATGGCATAACCGTATGTCCAAGCCCTTTGAGCCAGAGACTCTATTACTGGGTTTATATACCCCAAGGAACTCAATAATAAGAAAAAAGTCCCCATATACTCCAAATTATTTATAGAACCACTTTTTTTTTTTTTTGTGATGGCTAAGAATTTAAACAAAGTAAAATACCCAACAATTGAGGAAGGGTTAAACAAATTGTGGTACATGAAAGTAATGAAATGTTACTGAACTGCAAGAAATTATGTGTGATGAAAACAGAGAAGCATGGAAAAATATATGTGAACTAATGTAGTATGAAATAAGCAGAGCCAGCAAAGAATATAGGTAGTAATTATAATGTAACTGGAAAGAACAATGACACACCAAAAAATCAAAAGTAAATATAACAGGGGCAGCTGGGTAGCTCAGTGGATTGAGAGCCAGGCCTAGAGACGGGAGGTCCTAGGTTCAAATCCGGCCTCAGCCACTTCCCAGCTGTGTGACCCTGGGCAAGTCACTTGACCCCCATTGCCTACCCTTACCAATCTTCCACCTATAAAGTCAATACACAGAAGTTAAGGGTTTAAAAAAAAAAAAAAAAAAAAAAGTAAATATAACAGAATTGTAAAGATCAAATGAGACATCCAATGAAGAGAAACAAAAAGATACCCCCAATCCAAATCTTTGTGAAAATGAGAGGTCCGTAGTTGTTACACATTGTACATGTTTTCAGACTTTTTCTGGTGTAAACTCTGTGGTGCTTTTTTTCCTCTCTAAAAAATACTATAGAAACGGCTCATTGGGAGGGGGTGGGGGAAAAATACCTGAGATAGTATAGGGATGTGCACATGAAGACTTACCCTAGCAGAGGAGAACGATTTTTTCCAAAGGCCATGAAGATGGCTGAAGCAGATGCTATGGAGCACCTAGAGCTTGGGTAGACGTCAGATACACCAGAATATCCACTGCATCCTAAACAATCACTAGTGGGTCCTGACTTCTGTCTTACTACTGGACTTCCATGACTCTGGAAAAAAGAGTGAGATTGACTACTTTGTGCAATTCTGCCTCACTTAAATCCAATTTCTGCAGGAGTCAAGACATTACCTTGTGATGTCATTAGTCCTCTTCAAAAACAAAAGACAAACAACAATATACAACAGCAATAAGGATTTGGGAAAGTATGGGTATATAATTGGCTAAGATGAGTTTCAACAGAGTGCTGAATGGTAGAGATGGCAAAGTAGAAGTGTGAAAGAAGTTCTAGAGAGCAAGGAAGTTGCCAACTCCTCAGAAGCAATGGGATGCAATGTGCTATTCATATAGGCTTAAATATGGGTTCAAATCTTATCTCTGACACTTAATAGTTAGGTGACTTTGTCAAATTGCTTCATATTGCTGGCCTTCAATATCATCATCTATAGATCACTACAGATTTTCTGCTGACCAAAGCACCCCTAATTTTGGGTTCATAACTGAGTCAGGTTCAAAATTAGGGTGGTCATTTAGAAAGAGTAGAATTGCTCTCTAAAGAGAGGGGTCAGGCTTTTTTTGTTCTCAAATTTTGGCTCTTTATCCTCCCACTCCATAGTATCTAGGAGAATCACTTAAAACTTAAGTTTGGCTCATTTCTAGGGTCTCAATAATGAGATGAGACAGGTGCTCAATGTATAGCATAAGCTAAGTATAAGATAGCTATTTCTTCCACATTAAAAAAAAATGCTTCAAACACAGAAGCTTCGCAAGCACACACTGACAAAGACTTAAACATGAAGTTACATATTATAACTACAATTTTACCTTTTTCCTCTTGCCCCTCTAACACCTTGATACTCAAAATATCAAAACACACAAAGGTCTAACTTCTCAAATTTATAAGGAGCTAAATAAATTGTACAAAAAAGCAAGCCATTCCCCAATTAATAAATGGGCAAGGGACACGAATAGGCAGTTTTCAGATAAAGAAATCAAAACTATCAATAACCACATGAAAAAGTGTTCTAAATCTTTTGTAATTAGAGAAATTCAAATCAAAACAACTCTGAGGTACCACCTGACACCTAGCAGATTGGTCAGTATGACAGCAAAGGAAAATAATAAATGTTGGAGGGGATGTAACAAAATCGGAACATGAATGCATTGGAGTTGTGAATTGATCCAACTGATCTGGAAGGCAATTTGAAACTATGCCCAAAGGGCCTTAAAAGATTACCTGCTCTTTGATCCAGCAATACCACTGCTGGGTTTGTATAAGGAAAAAGACATGTACAAAAATATTCATAGCTGCGCTCTTTGTGGTGGCAAAAAATTGGAAAATGAGAGAACGCCCTTCAATTGGGGAATGGCTGGACAAATTGTGATATCTGCTGGTGATGGAATACTATTGTGCTGAAAGGAATAATGATCTGGAGGAATCCCATGTGAACTGGAACAACCTCCAGGAATTGATGCAGAGTGAAAGGAGCAGAACCAGGAGAACATTGTACACAGAGACTGATATACTGTGGCACAACCAAATGTAATGGACTTCTCTACTAGCAGCAATGCAATGATCCAGGACAATCCAAAGGAACTTATGAGAAAGAACACTATCCATATCCATCTGGAGAAAGAACTGTGGCAGTAGAAACACAGAAGAAAGACATATTATTGATCACATGTTTCTATGGGGGATGTTGACTTCAAATGATGATTCTATTGCAAATATTAATAATATGGAAATAGGTTTTGAAAATGATACAAGTAAAATCCAGTGGAATTGCTTGTTGACTCTGAGAGGGGGAAGGGAGGAAGGGAGGGAAAGAACATGAATCATGGAACCATGGAAAAATATTCTAAATTAATGAATTAAATAAACATTTTCAAATCACAAAAAAAGAAAATTATTCTAAATTAATTAAATTTAAAAACCACACACTATACACTTATTTCATTTCCCCCTTAGCTCTGCATATCTAAATAACTCCCTCAAATTCCATTTGTTCTGATTAGCCAGGCCAGATGTTGTAGTCTGTTCTCTTGTCAATTGTTCTTTAAGAAGTGTTTTAGAAGTCAGAGGGTAGTCACTCCTTTTAAGATCTTCTAAGTGGGGGACAGCTAAGTGGCTCAGTAAATGAAGACCCAGACTTAGAGATGGGAGGTCTTAGGCTCAAATCTGACCTCTAACCTCAAATACTTCCTAACAGGGCAAGTCAATTAACTTCAATTTCCTAGTTGTTACCACTATTTTGCCTTGAAACTTATACTTAGTACTAATTCCAAGACAGAAGGTAAGGTTTACAAAAAAAAGAGAGAGAGAGAGAGAGAGAGAGAGAGAGAGAGAGAGAGAGAGAGAGAGAGAGAGAGAGAGAGAGAGAGATCTTCCATGTGGGCAGTCTTGTTCGCCCAACAATCCTGTTGTGGCAATCCTCTCTGCCACATATATTTCCATATTCTTCATGGGAGAAGGGAGAATGTGGAAGTGTAGTACATGGAGGCCTATTGTGTGTGCCTTTCTTCCGGGCCTTTTTTCAGGGCCTCATCAGAGAGTTCCAGTCACTTAGAGGGGTTCTAACTCCAAGGGGAGCACATGTAGCACTGGAAGGGAGGGGATTATTTTGGTATGATGCTCCAGGGAGTGTACTGTCATCAGAGACAAGTTCAGGAGGTATCTCCTGATTTCACCTATTACATATAAAAGGAGGGGATTAGACTAGATGACCTCTAAAATCCCTTCCACCTCAAAATCCATGATCTTTAGAGCCTAAAGCTATCATTAGAGAGAAATGAAGAGTTATCAGGGGGAAGTCTCCTTCTGCTTAATGCAGGAAGTTGTAGGACCACATTAAGAAGAGGTTGAGGGTCCTTCAATTGGGGAATGGCTAAACAAATTGTGATATATGCTAGTGATGGAATACTATTGTGTTCAAAGGAATAATAAACTGGAGGAATTCCATATGAACTGGAAAGACCTCCAGGAATTGATGCAGAGTGAAAGGAGCAGAGCCAGAAGAACATTGTACACAGAGACTGATACACTGTGGTAAAATCGAATGTAATGAACCTCTGTACCAGCAGCACTGCAATGACACAGGACAGCTCTGAGGGATTTATGGTAAAGACGCTACCCACATTCAGAGGAAGGACTGCAGGAGAGGAAACATAAGAAAATCAATTGCTTGAATGCAGGGGCTGAGGTGGACATGATTGGGGATGTAGACTCGAAGCTACCACACCAATGCAACTAACAACAATTTGGAAATAGGTCTTGATCAATGACACATGTTAAAACCAGTGGAAATGTGCATCAGCCATGGGTGGGGGGAGTGTGGGGGATGAAGGGGAAAGTAGGAGCATGAATCATGTAACCATGTTAAAAATGAATATTAATAAATGTTTAAAAAAACAAACAAACAAAAAAGAAGAGGTTGAGTAAGAAAAATAATTTGTTTACAGTAGAAAGAGAGAACTAAGGAGCACAATTGAAGGTTGAGCTGGATAGGGCTGATGGTATATGAGGGAGTAGTAAGAAAAAAGAGCTTCTGATAATTTGTCATGAAAGGAGGAAGTAGAATGAAAACAGTTCTAGAAAGGGAAAATGGATTCGAATTCTATCTCTAATGCTTACTACCTGTGTGGTAGTCCAGTTAGCCAGAAGATGGGAACTGCAATTCGATAATATCTTACCATAGAAAAAAACTACTTAATTTCCCACAATCTATCATGTCTTTCAAGTCTTGGGGATCTGAGGTTGAGGTAGACTTCAGTGATCATCTTTTTTATAGAAGTCTCCTTTACAACAGACATATTCTAACACAGATTCATTATTGGAGCAGAAAACATAAGAAAATAAATTCTCAAATAGAAAATGATTGACTCTTCAGATATTTGCTTCTCACTTCCCCTTGTGGAGAATGAGATATGTCATATTCAAACTCTGGGAGTTGAGAGTCACACCTTGATTGACAGGTGAAGACAGTTGGACATCAGAATGTTCCCAGAGGCCATGAGGACAGGAGGAAAGGCAGTTGGCCAGAAAGGCCCTGGCAGCCCCCTGACAGGGACCCCTTGGACCCCTTGTCTTTTGGGATCTTGGTTTTGCCTTGGCTGAGCCTTGCCTAAACTCTTGCCTTGGACATTTGATCTTGAGCATTGATTGACCCATGGATCCTCTGATTCTCTCTGAATCCCTAGATATTTAGGCACCTGAACCATCTCTAGATATTTAGGTATCCCGGGGCCGGGGTGGGGGGATACGGGAAGTGGGTAGGAGAAGAAGAAGAGGGTAGTAAAGGTGGATTTCCTGAAGGCTGTAGAACTGGCAAACAATGAGCAGTAAGAAGCTGAGAGAAATCATCAACGTTTGTGTCATCCAAAGTTTGCTTACTCTCTGTTTTGGCTGTGGCCAGGCTGAGCCAGAGGAAGTGAAGAACAAGCCCAGCATTACTGAATAGCCTACAGTCCTGAGGGATTATTGTCATAGATTTAGTGATAGGGTCACCTATTCCCCAACCCTTTCCTGATCATTCCTTTCCCTTGTTAAACAACATAGATAAAAGTTATTAAGTACCTTCCTGGAGTAGTTATTCCATCACCACTCTGGGGAGGGAGCAACACAGTCAGATGAAAGTTATTCAAGGCTGATAGAGCCCAATACCAATAATCAATCAACCCCAGGTGGGACCTGAAAGAGTTACCCATCCATTGACCTTTAGGGATCCTGCCTGGGCACTGTTATAAAGAAGGGCAGTTAGTATAACCTCCAGCTGGGTGGCAGGACTCGGGTGTCCCTGCACCAGCCATCAGGGAACCAAACCAAAGCTTCCTCAGATTAATATCTCAGATTACTACTACTAAAAACCAGCCTAATAGGGGTAGTATCCAGATTACCCTATTCTTTTATAACAGATACTAATCCAACAGTCTCATTTCCCCTTTCTGGAGAATGAGATACTGAGGATCTAAAAACATTTTATTTGTTTTTTATTTTTTTATTGAATGATTAAAAAAATTTTTTCCATGGTTACATGATTCATGTTCTTTCCCTCCCCTCCTCCCACACCCCTCCCATAGATAATGAACACAATCCCACTGGGTTTTACATGTGTCATTGATCAAGACCTATTTCCATATTATTGATATTTGCACTAGGGTGATCATTTAGAGTCTACATCCCCAATCATATCCCCATCAACCCATGTGACCAAGCAGTTTAAAAACAACATTTTAATTCACTTTACTTATTTAACAACCATAACCATGCTCAAATGGATTGGACATTTCACTCACATTAACCACTATTAAAAAATTTATTCCATATCCCTTGAACTCTTGTGCACTTTCAGGATATGCTTTCTTGGCATGTGTGACCAAATCCCAAATTAAAACACCACATCCAAGTGATTTGATGTCTGAGGTAGCAAGATCACAGGTCATTCTTTTCTAATAGCTAAATTGACTCAATCAAAATTTAACCTCACTAAAACTTCATTGAATAGATTTATACCTTGGTCTTGAAAACTACTGTAACATTTTCCAATGATACTTATAACCTCATATATTTCTAAAGGCCTCATAACAAGTAACCAAAAGATCACAAACTCAATATTCATCCACTTGATTGTGATTAAAATTCTATATACCTGCGTCTTCAATTCCAATATGTTTCAGCATTAGCCTATCTATAACTACATTACCTTTCATAATTGTATAAAACTTGACATAACAGGGAAAAAGAGGGAATAACTAAAATAAGGGAGTAATGTTCCCATAATTTGGAGTATTAATTAATGCCTGGTAGAAGATGGCAATGATGCATGGCTGTGTAGAGAACTTGCCAAATATAAACTGAAGTTTCTTTCTAGGGAAGACAGCCAAGAACCTTTTCAGCTTTACCATGACCCAAGTCTCTAGAGGAATCCTAGGCCAGTAAGAGTAGGTGAGGAATTCCTCAATCCTAGATCCCAGGAATGCAAGAGGTAGAAGAAAGCAGACCCGGGTACAGCATAAACAAAAGATTCTCCAAGAGATGCATTTCCCTCTATTTTAAATGCATTTTTCTTAGTTTTAGCTGGAGAGTACATACCTTCCCTTTGCATCTCAAACACCACTAAATTCTCTGATATGCAACTCATCCCCCTTTTGTGATGAGGATTTAATATAGCAGGTAAATTTTAATTAATTAAGAATATTTTCCATGGTTACATAATTCATGTTCTTTCCCTCCCCCCTCCTAGAACTGATGAGCAAATACACTGGGTTATACATGTATCATTGTTCAGAACCTATTTCAATTTTATTAATATTTATAATAGAATGATCTTTTAAAGCCAAAACCTCATTCATATCTCCATGTGATCAATGTGATCACAACCATGTGATCAAGCATATGTTTTCTTCTGCATTTCTACTCCCACAGTTCTTTCTCTAGATGTGGATAGCATTCTTTCTCCTAAGTCTCTCTGGATTGTTCTGGATCATTGCACTGCTACTAGTCGAAAAGTCTATTATATTTGATTGTGCAGGGCTTAATATATCACAAACAATGTATACCTATACTTATACCCCAGATACCAAGGTACCTCACACTGGAGGGCCACTTGATCCTCTTCGTTTTTTTCCCCTCTCCATCTTCCTCCTGGTCACATAATCTCTGTTCCTTTCAGTTTAAAAAACTTGTATCTCTTCTTCCCAGCAGAGGCAGACTTCACCTGTATTCATTCAATAAATTGCCCTATTTTTAAAGATTCCTCCTTGGGGCCTGGTAATTTTTAAAATGGGCTCCCTCCCAAACCAGATAACATCAAGCTCTCCCACAACAACCAGAAGATACCCCATTGGGCTGCTGACATCATAGCTCAATTTATTCCATAGCATTTCTGCTAATTACATTACCTTACGATTTATCCTTGAATGATGATACATGTAAAACCCAGGGGAATTGTGCATTGGCTAAGTGGGGTTAGGGAGGTTTGGGGGAGAGGAAAAGAACATGAAATATGTAACTATGGGAAAATATTCAAAATTAAAAACAAAAAAAATTTATACTTGAATGGCAGTTCTCTCTAGTTGTGTTTAGAATTGAATATAACTATCTCCTCTTCTTACAAATATATCCATAAAAATTATGAGGCTCCACTATTCTATCCTAAATTCTTCTGACATCAGATTAAGAAATAATTATATTCTATAGTTCTATATGGATACCAAATACATGATAATTTATACAAACCTAGAAAAGCACTCTGGAAAATTTGTTGTAAATACCCAAATTAATCAGATATTAAGTGTAGGAGTCCAGGCATATATTAATCCTGATATTATTTTAGGAGTGCTCAAAAAGCTCACTCATGATATTTCTAATGATTGGTTTTCTGTAACTGGAGTTTAACTGAACCTTAACCTTGTCAAATTCCTAGCCCTTCCCTGAGGCTACACTCAGGAAGACTGGTCAGTTATCTAAGTTTCCAGATATATATCAAACATTAAATATACCTATTATCTTAGGATCAGGCAGTTTGTATCTTGTGATGATTACCTCAAAATGTTAATGTATCAGACCCTTCCCTATAGTCATCCCCACCTAAACTCCTTTAAAGCCCATTGTTAGTCTGAGACTAGTGAAGTTGGACTTTCCCTTAGGGAAGAACCATCAAGTTAAAACTGGGGCCTTCACCTTTAAACTAAGTAAACTGGGATTCATTAAATCTTTATAGGCTACAAATTTGGGGGCTTCTAGATTCCATGTCAACAGGGTTAAGCTCTTGACCACCAGAGCTCTTGACCACCGAAGCTCTATTCCACCAGAGCTAAGTCACTGCTTGACTACTTCATGTCAGAATTTTCTTTGTCTTTGTGTCTTTATTCTTGCCTTATGCTCTTATTCCCTTAATCTTTAACCCATAATCCATTTTTCTCTCAGTCCCTGGTTCTCTTTTCTGAGTGTTCTACCCACTAGGAACTTTTGTGAAGTCGGTGGACGTCTTCATTATTATAGGGTACCCTTCTCTGGTAGTTTTGGCTCCTTAGTAAATATCTGAGACAGGAAATGGTTAGAGCTTCAGGGATTCTAAATGAATTTTCTTTTTATTCCACTCCCACTTATGGCTCCATTAAAAAAAAATCTCATTTCCATCAGCTATACCCCCATACTGCTTGCATCCAAGAGGATCTTGGACTAGTCAATTAAAAGACTCAGGAATTTTTTTTTTTACTGTCACAAGTATATTTTGAAATATTTCTTGTCCATTTGCAATAAACAATCAGGTCTGCAGTTTACCAAACCCAAATTAATTATACTTCAGAACACATGTGTTAATCAGAAAATCCTTATATTTTCTAACAAGAATAAGTAAATGGCTTAAAAATTTTGAAATCACAGCATTAAAATCAAGAGTTAATATCCAGGATAAAAATGTATCTCATTACTGTTATCATTTTTTAAAAAATCATCAGTACTATATACAATATTTTCCACATTCCTGTAAGGAAAACACTAAAATAAAGCTATGAATCCTGGATCTTTCCATTGGCTCCTGATGGAGATTCTGATACCCAGATCACAAGTTCTATATTCTCAGCTATTGGGGAATCAACAGTTAGTACAATTTCAAACAATATTGGCTAATATTTAAATAGCAAACATTTAAGTTAGAGAAACCTCTATCTAAGAAATACATTAGAAATATAATATAGACAAAATCCAGAACTTAAGTTCTCAAGCTTTTATGAGAAACTTAAAAAAAAAAATGACAACTGTTTTCATAAAAAATCTTGTTACAGCATTTCATGCATGAGGAAATTTCACCCATTTTAGTTAATCCAAATCAGTTACCCAAATTTAGATTAAACACATTGGAGTTTAATTACCTAGATTCTAGTACCCTAGCTCAACTTCCATGCAAAGCTTTAGCCAACCATCCAAACAGATTCTTCTGCACTGCTGTTTGCATCTCTCCATACCTTTACCCTATGGGAAGTAGGAGAGATGCACAGCTGCCTTGCTTTACTCACATACATATAACCAAACACACACATGAATATGGAGGAACCTAGGACAAATTAGGTCCACTGAGGAAAAGTAGCCATAAAGACATATTTATAAGTTTGCTTGAGATTCTTGGCAAGGCCAGTCTCAGCTCACAACTGCAAGCTGTTATCTAGGCTGAAACTCAAATAAGGAGAACCCTTGAAGGATTCCTCCCAAAAATGGTCATAATGAAACCTTGAATCTTTCCTTATTTTGAAGAACAAAGAAGCCTTTGTAATGTCATGACCAAGTGACCTAGACCTTCTTTTCCCCGAGTTACTCAGAACAGATAAGCTGTTAGTCTTTCTCAATTTGCTTGCATTGGTAGAGGAGCCCTAGAAATGTTTTGGGTGAAGTTATTTCACAAACAATGTTCTGTGGGAAAGTAATGCCTCCTAATTATGAAGTAATGCTTAGCACTCTGTTTTCTATAAAAATCTTTCCCTTCATCATAATAAGTAGAAATCATGCATCATCCCATCTGGCCCTTGCTTTCTATATCTTTATTTCTCTCTTTTTCTCCCTCTACTTTTTCTCTCAATGTTGGAACTCTGACTCAACACTTAAAACCAAATATGAGTGAGGAGGTTGCATAGCCAGGCTGAACCTAACCCCATTTTTTTTTTTCAGTAACTGGTATTTATTATCAAAGTCGTAATGTCAACAAGATACCACAACTACAAAAAAAAATTGCGTACATTGCAATCTCAATGCAAACAGCCAAATGGAATCCCAGTCATTAAAAAAGTAATTAAAATCACCCCAGAAAGCAACTGAATTTTAACATCTTTATATATCCAGCCAACAAATTAAAATAGTTGACAAGGAAAACAAAATACAAATTTGGAAGTCTGGTATTGATGTTAAAAAAAAAGGCAACTGCTTAAGCATTTCTATCAATTCGCACATCAATCTCTCTGCCACTGAGTTTTATCCCATTCATCATCCGGCAGGCTCTCTCTGCTACCTCTGGGGACTCAAACTTAACCATGCCACAACCCTTGGATTTGCCATTCTCCATCTTGATGTCTGCATACAACACATGGCTACATTCATTGAATTTATCTTTTAGCATTTTCCATGTAAAGTCAAAAGGGAGATTTCTCACAAATATCTGGCAGGCTTTTCGAGCAACCCCAGGCACGTGGCCACCAGCACCTCCAAAAGATCCTGCAAAACTGCCTCCAAAGTTTCCCCTATCCATTTCCATAGCTCTGTCAAAACTACCTCCCATGGCAAGTCCCATGCGCTCCATTCCTGAACCTAGGGCTGGTCCCATAGTGGGACCCATTCTTTCTATGTTATTGGCTCCCATACGGTCCAATCCCATGCGCTCTATGTTATTGGCACCCATATGGTCCAACCCCATGTACTCCATGTTATTGGCACCCATACGGTCCAAACCAGTAGACATTCGATCCATAACTGGGCCCATGCGATCTATGCCAGTTCCCATGCCAGCAGGCACCATCTGATCCATACTTAGACCCATGCGATCCATGGTGGTACCCATGCGATCCACACCTGATCCCATCCTCTCTATAGTTGAGCCAACCCGATCTATAGGAGCAGCCATTCTCTCAATACCAAAACCCATGCCAGCTCCCATTCGTTCTACACCAGAACCTATCCTATCCATGGTCTGGCCCATTCTCTCGATGCTTGTTGTCATGTGGTCTATGCCAAGAGGACCCATTCGTTCTATTCCTGACCCCATTCTCTCTACAGTAGACCCCATACGATCCATGACAAGGCCCATTCTCTCCATCTCAGATCCCACTCTATCCATTCCATGGCCTAGGCCAGAACCCATTCTTTCCATCCCAGCACCACCTATATGATCAATCTCAGGCCCCATCCTCTCGATTCCTGGAACACTGCCACCACCACCACCCTGCCAAGAGGTTCTCCAAAACTCCGAGCCATTCCCATCTCATTCCTTGAAAAGTCTCTCTCAAATCCTCCACCCATTCCTCGATCCATCTCACTCATTCGGCCCATGTTCATGCCAGATCCAAACCGACCCATGTTTTCCATGCCGCCACCACCAAAGGGGTCCTCCATTCCTCCCATTTTGTTTATTCCAAATCCCATGCCTTCCATTCCCATTCCTGCAGGTCCTATGTTGCCCATTCCTATGCCTTTGTTTAGATGACTGGCATCAGTGGGCTGCCCTCCTGGTCCTAGCCCCATGCCAATGCCACCAAGTCCATGAGGGAGTTGCTGGGGGCGCTCAGGAGGGAAAAAGTCACCCTTTGGTAAGGCCCTTTCATCCATCTTCACATGCATTGGTCTATCGAATAGCAGCTGGCCATTGAACATTGATATAGCCTGAACTGCTTAAATCGACTGTTCAAAAGTAACAATGCCAATTCCACGACTTTTCCCATCTTTATCTTCAAGAATATCTGCTCTAACCACTACGCCAGCCATACAGAACACTTCTTTCAGTTTCTTCCAGCCAACTTTATAATCCAGATTTGCTACAAATACTGTGCTTCCAAGTCTTCCGGCCTGTAATGCATGGATAATCTCATTTGGGATGTTAGGATTATTTAGGATACTGGGTGGGATATTAATCATTCCTGGGCCACCTGGTCCCATACCCATCCCACCAGTTGTAGCCATCACCTTTTGCATTGCTCTCCTGGCATGTTCGCCATCAGGATCTTCTTTGACTTTCAAAGGTCTTCCACTCAGACTATGCTTGTTCAAAACTTCAGCAGCTTTTTTCATGCTTTCTTCCATCTTGAATTCAACAATAGCACATCCCCTTGACTTTCCTTCAGCGTCCATTAAGAGCTCCACGTATGTTACCTCACCAACTTTTTCTTTGACCAGGTCTTTAAGGGACTGCCATTTCACATCAAATGGTATATTTGTAATGAAGGCTCTGTATCTTTTAGTAGGATTGGCATAGGGTTCAAATCGATTCCCTCCTCTTTTCACATTTTTCTCCTTCCTCTTCTCATTTTGACTTGATCGTTCGCCTTCACTTTTGGGGGTTGGGGTCCCGTTCCCACTCACTATGCCGGGCGCTCCGCTTTCCTCCTCCATTTTGGATTCAGTCACCACCACCTCTACAGCTGCTTCCACCCCTGCCGCCATTTTCTCCGCTTCTGGGCTTTAACCTAACCCCATTTTTGCAAAAAATGCAAAAGGTCAGATTTAGGTAACCTTTGCCAATTATTTCAATACCTACACCTATTCCACAATTTGAGGACATATCAGGAAGCAGTCCCTCTGGGGGACTTGCTGGGGCAGACACATCTTTGTGATTCCCCATAGTTCAACAAATTCCTGATTAAAGAGTGGTTCTGTTTCCCAAATATAGGAGAGTTTGGAGTAGAGAGTTTCACTTACCTTGCCACCTGCTAAGTTGAGTCCAGCCTGGGATTCAGTACATTTCTGTGGTCATCACATGTCAAGAGTCACATTGGCAGGTAGCTAAGTTAGCAACAACTTCAAATCTCACTGGGACCTCCAAATGTGTTAGACTGAAAAATCTCAGAACCATCAAAACAATTACAAAAGAACAAGTCTTTAATCAGGACAAGGAAGACAATGCTCTTATGACCACCACATAGAGTCACACACACACACACATACACCACCACACAGAATCAAGCTCTGAGACTCTGAGAACAATGTTTGTGAGAAAAATACCACCAATGGGAATGGGGTCTTAAATATACTTTAGAGAGTAGAGGAAAGGAAGGACAACTGATTAGCTTACAAGGAGGCTGGGGAAAGTGGATTACCTGGGAACTGCCTAGATTCAATAAGCAAACCCAAGAAGACAAAAAGGGTACTTAAGATTTGATTATATATGCTAATTCTGTCTAGGTGATCAATGGGATTTTTGAAGGTTTATTGTTCAGTCTGGGACAAACCTACTAACCCTACCTAAGGTAAATCAGGGGTACTTGAGGATTTTAAAAAACAGGGTGATCCAGGAGTACAGAGTTGGCAGAGGGAGTTCAAGTTCAAATTTAAGTTTATATGAATTAATTAACCCAAAGATTCCAATTAAGTATCACAATGGATAGAACTCTGGGCCTGACATTAGGAAGACCTGAGTTTAAATCCACCCTCAAATACTTACTAGCTGTGTGACCCTGGGTGAGTCACTTTATTATGGAGGGAGCTGTCTTAATTCCCAAGGATTTCCCACCTAAAGAATTACAAAGGTGCCTCAATAAAGTTAAAAATGTTTATTAAAAGAGGTCTATGGCTAGGAGGCAGCTCCCCAAAAGGAGTCTGTCTGCCTAAAGTAACAAAAAATGGTTTTTTTAAATTGGTTTTACCACAAGGTAAAACCAATTTTACTTGACAAACAAGGGGGCAGAAGACATGTGACTTTGGGGGGGCAGGGCTGGAGGTGGTGACTTAGTGACTTTGGGAAGGACTTGAAGTTGACATGTGTCCTCCAGGATGGGTAATTTTGGGGAGGGAGGGAGGGACCTGATTTTGATATTGTGATTGGCAAGGACTAGGTGGAGTGTTGGAAGTTGAAGAAGTTGTTTTATCATGATATATGCAGATATCTGAAGAGCAGAACACACACATCAGCTTTATCTATTTATCAGTGGTCATCAGGGATGGTCTTCTTAGGCCAGACTGGTTTAGGGGAATCCTTTATTTGTCCCCTTTATTTGTCCCCTGAAGCTTCTGGGTTTTTAGTCTCTGGCTCCATTTCCCCCTCTTTTTATTTCTGGGTTCCACTACAACTTTACCCTGTTTGCCTCAGCAATGGCAAAAAAAAAAAAAAAAAAAAAAAAAAAGCCACTCCAGGGCTTTGCCAAAAAAATCCCAAATGGGATCACAAAGATCTAGACATGACTGAAAAATGACTGAACAACAACAAAGTAATAGTACACTTACAGAATTTAGATCCCTAGTGAACTTTCCAAAAAAGTTAGAACAGCCTCTTCATGGCCCTGTGATATTCCATTTGTATTATATGATAATAAACTTAAAACTGGAAGGAATCGTAGAGGCCATTGAATCCAATCCTTTCATTTTACAGATGAAGAAATGGAGACCCAGAAAAATTAAAGTTAGACCAACTCAGCTAGTCACTGACAGCTAGTCAGTGTCAAGGATGGGATTTGAACCCACATCTTGCTGGCTTTAAACCCAGCACTCAATTTGCTAGGCCAAGATGCCTGTTACAAGTGACAGAACAGGGATTTAATCATTTAAACCCTTTCAAACCCAATTCACTTGTAGAATTTGTAATTTATTGTCTCAATAAACTATGTTTTTAAAAAATAATGCACAAAACACCATCACTTTAGGAGCTATCAAGTTATACATAATATATTTTTATTGACAACTGTAAAGGATGCTAACAAAAATAAGTATTTCACATATTTCATAGTCCCTGCTACCTGAAATCTTTACCTTTGCCAGATGAAATTTGATAGTTTTATAATGCTAACCAGGAGACAGAAAAAGATCCTCATCTGGCATGGATTAGCTGTTTCAAAATATTTCATATTTGCCCTAACCTCTAAATCCCAGTAAATCAAGAAGTTTTCATTATTAATGCTCATAGTGAGTGCTTGGACTAGAACTGCAAAGGGTGGCCATCAGCCCAGACTTAATATTCCTTTTTCTAAGCATTTTTTTTTCTCAGCTGAGGATGAAGATTTTTGGATACTCAAGATCAGCCAAAGAAAACGGCTGTGTGTATCAGCAGGCAAAAGGGGAGGACAAAATTGGCGAGGGGTAACTTGAGCTCCAAACTACTACAGCTGGGGAGAGAACAATTAGTTCTTGAGCTTAACTCTCAGCAGGAACATTTATTTACATCAGTCCACATCGTCTCTTGGCTGCCTTCACATCCTGCCACACTCCTCTGGTCTCCTATTCAATCCAACTGAACAAATTTTTTACCAATTACATGTAATAACAAATTTCCACATAAGATTTCCAAAGTTATATGATCCAAATTGTCTTCCTCCTGCCTTCCTTCCCCACTCTCAGAGCTGGCAAGCAATTCAATGTGGGTTATACATGTATTATCACAAAAAATATTTCCATATTGTTCATTTTTGTAAGTGACTAATCTTATGAAACCAAAACCCCACCACATATACCCAAATAAACAAGTGAAAAATTTTATGTTCTAATCTGTGTTCCTACTCCAACAGTTCTTTTTCTACTGGTAGATAGCATTCTTTTGAACAAACATTTTTGAATACCTAATATATGCAAGGCCCTGGGGACACACAGACACACATTCATAGGTATAGCAGGTACAGATATTCCCTGCTTGATCACAGATGTGACTCACCATTTGGGCACTGGCTGCTTTGGATCATTTGATGGTGAGCCATTGCTGAAAGTACATGCACTTTGGATATGCTGTGGTTAACCCAGAATGGTCCTTCATCACTTCTGTCCCATGACAATGAGGAGGGGAAGGTGGAGAAGAAAGAGGAATTACAAAAATGGTGTCATACACATAGTGGTTGACTAGAAGCCATCGTGTGTATGTGTGTGTGTGTGTGTGTGTGTGTGTGTGCATGTGTGTGTGTGTGTGTGTTCCATTTCACTCAAATGAGAATAAAATGGTTTTTGCCCTCAAAGAGCTTATATTCTCCAAGAACGTGGGATAGGAAGAGGAATAGAACACATACCAAGACCAATAAGTGCAAGTTAATATGAGGACAGAGAGAATTACTGGAGGTTATGGTGGATCAGAGAAAGATCCATTAGGGAGATATCAGCTAAAGGAAGAAAAATGACTTCCTTGAAGGAAGATAAGGATTCTGAGAGTCTGAGTAAAGGGAAAAAATGCACTTTGGGCATGAGAGATAGCATGGTAGACCGTAACTTTGTGAAGAGATAGAGTGTTGAGTTCAAGAAATAGCTGTTGACAGGCTGAAGCATAAGATGTGTGAAGGAGAATAATTTGACAAAAGACTGGAAAGGTAGGTTCAAGCCAGATTGTGAAGGACGAAACTATTAAAGTTTTTTTGACTATCCAGACCTGTAATTTAGGAAGATGGTTTTAGCAATTTGGAGAGTTCTGACCTTAGTAGCAGGAAGATCAATTAGGGCAGGGGTCGGCAACCTTTTTGGCCGTGACAGCCAAAATGCCACATTTTTTAAAATGTAATTTTGTAAGAGCCGTGCAGTGCTCACAATGTGCGCTCCTGTAACAGTGCCTGAAAAAAAATTGACTTTATGGTCTGGCCCTCAAAAGAGCCAGATATGGCTCGAGAGCCATATGTTGCCAACCCCTGAATTAGGGGCTATTTGTAATATATTTTAAGTGAGAGGTGACAAGAGACTGCATGAAGGGGATCATTCTCTAAATGAAGTGCACAGATGCTAGATATATCATGGAAGGAATGACTGGGAAGACTTGGTCAATGGTTGGATATGGGGGTGAGGGAGAGGGAAGGGTTAACTGTGACTTAGAGACTTTGTGATTGGCAGGATCATGGTGCCTTCCATAGAAACTGAAAGAATGACCATCAATTAGAGAAAAGTTGAACAAATTATGACTTATCAATGTGATAGAATATTATTTTTGTAAGAAATGATGAAAGGGATTCATCATTTTTTCATCATGGGAAGACTTGTATGAACTGATGCAAAATAAAGTGGGCAAAATCAGGAGAACAACTTCAATGTGTTAGGCATTGTGCTTAAAGATCTTTTATCTTTTAAATGAGAGATGATCTCATTTGATCCTCAAAACAACCCTGAGAGATAGTTTCTATTATTATCCCCATTTTACAGTTGAGGAAATGGAGGCAAACAAAGGTTAAGTGACTTGTCCAGAGACACACAGCCAGTGTCTGAGACCAAATGTGAATCACATCTTTCTTTCTTTCCAATTTTTTTTTTAAACCCATACCTTCTGTCTTGGAGTCAATACTGTGTATTAACTCCAAGGCAGAAGAGTGGTAAGGGTAGGTAATAGGGGTCAAGTGACTTGCCCAGGGTCACACAGCTGGGAAGTGTCTGAGGTCAGATTTGAACTTAGGACCTCCCATCTCTAGGCATGGCTCTCAATCCACTGAGCTACCCAACTGCCCCTGTGAATCACTTATTTCTGATTCTAGACCCAGGACTCTATCTACCATATACCTACTTTAGTAAAAAAAATTATGTGGATTTGATATTCGATACATTAAAATTCCTTCCAGTTTTTCAATCATTTGATTTTGTTTTAATATTCCTTGTAGTCTCATTGAGTCATAATTTTTTCCTAATTTTCCGATCCATTCTAATTTTCAGAGAGTTTGATTCTCAGTTAACACTTATTCTTCAGGAATTCCTAGGTTTCAATTTATTCTCCTGATGATTAACCTTAGATTTTGACTTTTGCCTTCTCTGTCTCTGTCTTGAATGAAGAGTTAGCTCTATCCCTTGTTGTGAGCCTTCCAAGCTCCAATCAAATGTTAACTATGCTGGCATCAGGCTGCCTATAAGATCCCAAAGCAGGTGCTTTACTTTCTAATTACTGCCCTGACCTTTTCTCTTGCTGTATATTGTCTGTGGTTTGGGCATGGTCTGCCTGGACACTGGGTTGCCTCCATGTTGGTCTGACTTTGTTTTTTGCTGTGTTTCAGTTTGGACTTCCTGGATTTGGGGATTGGATATGGTCTGCCTAGGTGCTGGCCTGACCATTTCCTGTGATAGCTCAGACACTGGCCCTGTAGATGCTGGTTTGGCTCTGACTTGGATATGGAAGAGTTTATAGCTATTTCTCCAGGGGGTTTGGTTTTTTTTTTTTTTTTAAATCACTTTGGCTTCTGCTTCATTTTTATATCTTTACTAGAGGGGGATAGAGTCAAGATGGTGGTTTAGAAACATCAAATATGGATTCCTCTGTGAATTGTCTTCTACACCAATCAAAAACAAAGTGCTTCAAGGGGGACAGAAAACCAAATCCAACAACAAGACATTTGTTGCTCAAAACAACTTAAAAGGTAGGCAGAGAAGGTTGAATTCTTGGGTATAAGGAAAAGAAAGAAGGAAGGTCCCAATGTCCCTCCCTGCCTACTGTGCTGAGACATGGGCTAATGATCGGATCTCAGGGTGAGGGCTCTAGCCTGGCTACCACAGCTATGGGAAGCTTAGGGCTCTGACCACTGCTGGCAAGGAGGCAGCTGGAGGAGAGAAGCAGAGGAGAGGACAAGCTGGTCGCAGTATTCAACCACCAAACCTCCATCTTGGGCCTCTACCAAGGGAAATTTTGGCCCCCGGACACATTCAGCTCTGCAGATCAGATCAACTGGCCTAATCCAGTATAGCAGCAGAGCATAGAAGAAGCCTCTAAAGCAGGGGGTCGGCAAGATATGGCTCTTTCTGCAGGAGCCATAAAGTCAATTTTTTTCAGGTGCTGTTACAGTAGCGTGTACTGTTACAGGAGCATGCACTGTGAACACTGTACGGCTCTCACAAAATTACATTTTAAAAAATGTGGAATTTATGACTCTCACGGCCAAAAAGGTTGCCGACCCCTGCTCTAAAGGGTAGAAAAGCTCAAACTCACAGAGCCAGCAAACAACCAGAGAAGCAAATGTACAAGGAAAGAATATGAGTAAACAACAGAAGAAAAAAAAAAAGAAATTGTGATTGAAAACTACTATTCAGAAAAACAACAAAGAACAGATGGAACAGAGGTGGACCAAGGAACATTAAACAAAACCTCAGAAACTCCAGTGAACTAGATTCAGGCTCTGGAAGAACTCAAAAATGAATTCAAAAAACAAATAACACAGGCTGAAGAAAACCAGGAAAAGAACTTATAACTTTACTAGAGTGCCTAGCTATTCTTGATCCTAATATACTTTTTTTAAAAATTATTATTATTATTTTTTTAAACCCTTGTACTTCGGTGTATTGTCTCATAGGTGGAAGATTGGTAAGGGTGGGCAATGGGGGTCAAGTGACTTGCCCAGGGTCACACAGCTGGGAAGTGGCTGAAGCCGGGTTTGAACCTAGGACCTCCTGTCTCTAGGCCTGACTCTCACTCCACTGAGCTACCCAGCTGCCCCTCCTAATATACTTTTTAATAATAATCACCTTTTACAATTCCCATAGGTGAATTTGAAATTTGTGATGATAATGGTGCAACTATCTGTGGCAAAACTTTCTTTATTAAATGTGCTACTTAGATTAGCAGGTCTAGAAGAAAACTTTGATCAACAGTCCAAACCCCTTATCTTTACAGAGAAGGCAACTGTAGCACAGAATAGTAAATGGACTTGCCAAAGGTCACATAATTAGTAACAGGATAGAACTGGAAATTGGGTTTTCTGATTTCTGTCATATTGAATTCAAAAAATTCTGGTAATGCCATAAGAGTTGGCACGCCAGAAAACAGAGGAGAGCTAAGTTAAGTAGACAGGAAGTTCACTCTTGGACCCATAGGGACTGACTGGAAGTGAAAGGATTCTGAACATTCCGTGAGGGAGGATGGCTTTTGGCTGTGGTCTGAAAGTTCCAAGCCAATGGTGAGCCACTCAGAACTGTTTACCTTCTCTCCCTCCCCCAGTTCATTGATAAAATCCCTGAGTCCTGCCAATTTACTATCAAAGCTGAAATAGCCACAGAGAAAGGGTTTTTCTCCATTTTTTTGCCCTACAGTATGGCTGTTAAGATTAAAGACAAATGGGCATCTTGTAATATACGATTAATACTGCCATGTTTGTTTGGGGCCCTGGGTAGAATGTTGACTGTGGCATGAGCTACAGGGCAAGTACCAACTGCCAGTTGGACCCAGGGTATATAAAGCCCTGGAGCCCCAAGGCTGGGTTCTGTTTCCCTACTTCTCCTCTCACTTTGGGGACCCAGGGTGGTTGGGAGGAGGAACGTGGGATTAGTTTGAGTATGCTACATCTCTTCAACTGGATGTTCTCACTACCTAAGAGAATAATTTCATACTTAGATATTCATTGGTTTGAATATGCTTGAGTACGAAATTTCCTCATTAGTGCTTCTATCTGATGTGAAAAATAGACTGTTAAAGGACATCCCAAAACTAGATCAGCTGACTTCTGGAGTAACATAGATGCTGCTGCTACCCCCCCTTAGACAGAGTACTGTCCTTGCAGCTATTGGATCTAATTGACAATTGTAATATCCAATTGGACAATCACTTTGTCCTAAAGTCTGTGTCAACACACCAGAAGCTATACCTTTTGTTTCATTGACAAACAGCTGAAAAGGTTTCTCATAGTCTGGAATTCCTAATGCAAGTGCAAATAGAATGGCTTCTTTGAGCTTATCTAAGGCTAAGCGATGTTCAGGCTTTAGTTTCAGAGGTTCTGGTTCTGTATTCCTGGTCAGATCTGTTAAGCATTTAGTGATCTCACTATATCCAGGAATCCACTACCTACAGAAACCAGTAGTTCCAAGAATAGCTCTAAGTTGTTTTTTAGTTTTAAGTGCACCCAATTTCTGTATATCAGTTATTCTCTTTTGAGTGATACTTCTGGAACCCTCTGACAACACAAATCCAAGATATCATACACGAAGCAAAACCCATTGTAATTTTGCCTTGGAGATTTTATGCCCTCATTTATATAATTCAATCAAAAGAATCTTGCTATCCCTAAGACACACCTTTGCATTTGGGGATGCTAAAAGAATATCATCCACAAAATGCACCAATTTGCTCTCTTTAAATTTTATCATTTTTAGATCTCGATTTAGAATTTGAGAGAACTGGCTAGGTGAGTCTGTATACCTCTGTGGAAGATGAGTCCACGTCCACTAAGTTTTCTCCCAAGTGAAAGCAAAGATCTTTTGAGAATCCTTATGTATTGGTATAGAGAAAAATGCAGAGCATAACTCTACCACGGTGAAATATCTAGCCTAACTTAGAATGGAAGAAATTATAGCAGCTGGACTTGGAACAACTGAATTAGTCTTGATGACATAATCAGTTACCATTCTTAGATCTTGGATAAATTGGTAAATAGGCTGGCTGTCGGGAGCTATTAAGAGAAATTAGAATTTCAAGTAGATATTTTTATCTGGACCCCCTCAAAAGATTAATACAGACTGGCAGAGCCGTGTATTGGTTTTTCTCCCTAATCAGGTCAAGACAGAGTGGGATATCTAAGATAAAAATCTGAGATTCCTCTTTTGATTCCTTTCATAATTCTCACCTTCCTTCAAAATGCATTATAGTCTTATTGAAAAAGCTTTGGGCTCTCAGCACTCCAGCAGGAGGGGGGCTAACTCTGTTCCCCTTTGACCAATAATACAGATGGCTGGTACGGCCAAGGTTGAACCCTTGGCAGGGCATTTTGCCCAGAATTAAAGTAAAATAATGAGGCTCAAAAAATTGTTTACTACTATCAAGGCTGAGAAACTGACAGGGCTTTCCAACCTAATGGAGATGTCCCAGGCTTCATTTAAAGATAACACATGTAGTTGATAGTTTAGCATAGGTTTTTTTGTCTATGCCTGGAGGCTTCTAAGGCTTTTGTTTTGACTATAGTAAAAATCTTGCTCTCTGTAACTGTGGGAAACTTTCTTGGGCTTTTGGGGGAAAGGGATCTTTAATTTCCTTTATAATAAAGTGGCTTTAATTTAATTTAAATAAATTTAATTTAATTTCCTTTATAATAAAGTGGCTAGTTCAGTATTTCTTGAAGTACAAGCTAACAAGCAGTGCTTCCAATCTGTTTCATTCTTTGCATCCGACGACCACCCTAGGCCACTCAGATTAGTCTCTGGTTATAGAGCAGGATCTCTATAGAGATCATATACATGCCTATAATCCCTGCTACTAGAGAAGCTGAAGCTGGCAGATCCCTTTAGCTTAAGAGTTTTGTGATATATTGGGATAAACCAATTGGGTGTCTGCACAAACCTGGCACCAATATGGTGAACCAGCTAGAATATGTGATGGGGATAGACCAAGCTGCCTGAAGAGGGGTGAATTGATCCAGGTCAGAAAATGGAGACAGTCAAAGCTCTCATGCCAATTAGAAGGGACTGAATTGTTAATAGCCCCAACATTTCCAGCCTGGGCAAGGCAGAGAGATAGTCTTTAAAAAAAAAGGCAACCTCGTGAATATTCTTTAGTTTACATATATACACAAAAGAGGATTTGATATATACATATCATAATGTGTTCCATGGCCTGAACTGTAGATCAGACTCATATTTGGTTTTTCAACGTTTGGCAGTACTTAATGAAGAATAAAAAAGGGACACCAAAAGATTCCAAACATGGAGTAGCTGCAATAAGACAGCTAGGTGACTCAGTGAATCTCTGGAGTCTGAAAGACTAAATTCAAATTCAGCATCAGAAATATCCGAGCTATATGACCCTGTGGATGTCACTTAATTTGTTTGCCTCAGTTTTCTCAACTATAAAGTGGGAATATAGTAATATAACATACTTCAAAAGGATTGTTGTGAGAATCAAATGAGATCCCATTTGTAAAGCCTTTTGCCCAGTGCCTGGCACATAGTATGTGCTATATGAACACATATTCCCTTCTCCTACTCTACTTTCCAGAGTATGAAGATCAAATGAGATAAAATTTGTAAAGCACTTAGCACACAGTAGGTGTTCTATAAATGCTAAACTAGTTACACTAGTTTGTCAAGTTGACTCTTTGTGACTATGGGGACCATACTGTCTATAGAAGTTTTTTTGACAAAGATATTAGAGTGGTTTGCTATTTCCTTTTCCAGTGGATGAGAACAAAGAGAGGTTAAGTGACTTGCCCAGGATCACACAACTAGTTTATGTCTGAGACCAGATTTGAACTCAGTTCTTTCTGACTCCAGGTCCAGTTCTCCCTCCACTGAGACACCTAGTTGCTCTGTAGCAGTTATTGCTATTTTAATTTAAAAAAAAAATTTCAGTTCCATGTAGAACCAATTTTTGTTCTGTCTTTTGGTGTGGACATCATTTTTTATCATGAGTCCCTTGTGGTTATCATGGAAACTTATTTTACTAATAATAATTTAGTCCTTTATAGCTGAACATTGCATAATATTTCTATTACTGTATACATTATTCTCCTGGTTCTGTTCCTATTATTTTTTATTAGTTCATATAAATCTTTCCAGGTTTTTCTGAGTTTATTCTGTTCATCATTTCTTATGACACAATATTATTTTATTACAATCACATACCACAACTTGTTTATCCATTCCCCAACTGATGGATCATCCCTCAGGTTTCCAGTTCTTTGCCACTACAAAAAGAGCTACTAAAAATATTTAGGTTCATGTAAGTCTTTTTCTCTTATCTCTGATCTCATTGGGATACAGACCCAGTGAGGGTATTGCTGGTTCAAAGGGTATGTATGCGTAACTTTATGACCCTTTGAGTGTAGTTCTATATTATTCTCCAGAATGGCTGTATCAGTTCACAGTTCCATGGAAAGTGTATTAGTGTCCCAATTTTCCCACATCCCCTCCAACATTTATCATTTTCCTTTTTGGTCATGTTGTGAAAAGGGAATTCTTTGTTCTCTTTGTCTATTCTGAGTTTACACTTGTGAAAGGGAATCCTTTATTTCCTTTGTCTATTTTGAGTTAACAATAACTTAAGTACCCCTACTTAGTACCTCACTAGATTGTGAAGACTTTGTCTCCTTTTGAATTGAATCAACAAAAACTTGAACACCCTACTTAGCACTCGGTGGAGGAGTTCATAAGCCACTTAGAGAGCTCCACCCTTTCAACTCAATCAGGCAGGAAATGAGAATTCCCACCCTCAGAAACTCAATCAGCCAGGAATCTGTGAATCCTTTTCTGGGTTTCCTTTTTTTTTTTTTTTTTAAACCCTTGTACTTAGGTGTATTGTCTCATAGGTGGAAGATTGGTAAGGGTGGGCAATGGGGGTCAAGTGACTTGCCCAGGGTCACACAGCTGGGAAGTGGCTGAGGCCAGGTTTGAACCTAGGACCTCCTGTCTCTAGGTCTGACTCTCACTCCACTGAGCTACCCAGCTGCCCCCCTGTGAATCCTTTTGATGAGAATTTAAACAACCAGAAAGTGAGAAGTGGATCCCACAGACACTGGCCCCCTGGGCAGTGCTAGGCAATTTGGAAGCTGTGATTGGCCCCTGTGAAGAGGGGAAGGGACAAGAAACCACTATAAAAGGCCCTGAATTTCTGGGGCTGGGAGCTCAGCTTCAAGAAGGAAGTCAGTTTCAAGAAGAAAGTTGGTTTGTTATGATTAAAAATGATAAAGACTGATATAATAATATAAATTAGTATTTTAATTAAAGCCATGCTGATAGGGATAAAATCATTAGACCACGTGCCTGTAAGAATTCACATTGCCTCAGCCATCTTTACCTTTTGTATCGCCCCGCGCCTCGTAGCTAAGAGAGCCACTTCCTCCTCACCCAGGAGATTTAACCCCTCTCTTACATCATCATACTTCCTGTTTGCCATGAGGAATCATGGGAAATGTAGTTTCAAAGTCTCTATGTGTCCATAGGAAATATATAACATACTTTTAAATGGCATCTTCCCAATTCCAAATATACAGGCTTAAGGAAGAAAGTCAGCTTCAGGAGTCATCTTCTGCTCAAGTCATCCTATTTACCTGCCTCTTGGAGGAACTTGGGTGAGTGGATAGCTGTCCTTCCCTTCCTGTCTTCTGGAGAGAGTTTAATTCCATTTGAAGGTCAACAAGTCCTGGCTGAGTTGAATACCTGAGCAATATTTAGTTAGATAGGCTAATGTCTTCTCTACCCTTTTGTATTTCTCTGCTTTCACTCTTTCTACCTCTTTTGTAAATAAAAGCTACTAAAGGTCATTTTGACTTTGAGCAATAATACTTTGAATAGGTGACCACAATTATTATTTATAATTTTCATATATTTTATTCAAACCATTAATTTTTAATCCCTACAATGTTAGCCATTCTAATAAGTGTGAGGTAGTATCACAGATTTGTTTTAATTTGTACTTCTTTCATCAGTGAATTGTAGCATTTTTTCATATTACTATAGATTTCATTTCTTTCCTCTGAGGGCTGCCTGTTCATATTGTGTGGGATGGGGTCACAAACAATTGACCCCTCCGCTTAAATAAATCTCAGAGTCAGGAAGCCAAAGTATAAGATAGACTTTATTGTACTTGTTGGGGAAGTGGACATCCCTGGCTTTGGATGCCTGAGGAATGCCAACACATTGAATTCAAAGAACCAACTTATAGGATTACTAATGACAAAAGAAATCTATTCCCACTCCTGTCTGATTAGTTTTATCAGATTTACAACTTCCAGGCTTAGTCTTGAGAGACAGTGAGGTAGGGCTTAAGGAACAATATATCTTCAAGGGAAGGTATATCTTCAAGGGAACATGATATCTTCAAAAAAGTTACTGAGTTGTGTTACTGTCCTTGCTTCTGTGTTCCTTTGTTATCAATCATCCTTCCTGGACTTGTTCATGGATGAAAGCCTATCTCCATACTAGACAAGCCACCCAAGTTTTTTGAAATTTAGAGCAGACAAGCCAAATGTTTTATTGAGGAAAGGGGACGGTCTTATTCTGAGAGGGAATACTAACTCTGACTGGGGTCCTAAAAATATTGGGGTTATAAGCTAAATGTCATTACCCTGAGAATTACACAGTTAATTCTATCTGACACAATCCCTCCCTTTTCTTATTTCAGAGATGTGTTACTCTCACTCGCCTCATTTTCCCTCTCTACAATAACAATAACATTGAATAAACATTAGACTTCCTTGTACTTGGATAACATTCCCATAGCCCACACATTTCATCTTCAGAAATCTTTTTCTGACAGTCAGGAATAAGTCTTCTCAGGAAACTTGCTCTCTCTGCTCCAAGTTGCTTGCAGAGATCCTGGAAATGTTCCTGCTAAAAACCTTTTGCAAGGCAGATTTCCACAATATTTATAAAGTTATAAATAACAACACTTTTGCAGATAAGAATGAAGAAGTCATGGTCAATTAAAACTGGAGTTCCCCTTTTATAACTATTTCTACAAGACCTTAAGTACATATCATTAAAAACCTCACATCTAGTACTTGATGAATTTTAATCTTCAACTACTGATCTCCTTGGTTGTTTGGGAAATGGAAACTTTCATTTTATAATTTGCATTCTGTACTGATTATAGGAATTTGTCATAAAAGGAAGAGGCAGGGGAAAGATTATAACTGAACCATAAAGTAGTTCCTTTAGGTCTATGCCTTAAGAGGACACAGAGTGACTTAACACTGTCTGACTTCATGCACAGGCCAGAGCTATCAAAGACTCATGCCATAACTATTTCATTCAGGGACTATTGGAATCCTGTGGGCTTTACCAAGTCAGAAGGATCCTATCTCAGCTTCAGGCTAAGGTCCTGGTTTCGACTTCTTATAAGGACTTTCACTTGTTCTCTGAGTGCCTTGTTCTTCTCTTGAATGGTGAATTGATCATCAGACAGCCATGCCTGAATTCTAAGCTCACAACAATATCAGTTGAGATCCCAGGAACCTTTTATCTTTTTTTTTAAACCCTTACCTTCCATCTTAGAATCAATACTGTGTATTGGTTCCAAGGCAGAAGAGTGGTAAAGGGCTAAGCAATGGGGGCCAAGTGACTTGCCCAGGGTCACATAGCTAAAGAGTGTCTGAGGCCACATTTGAACCCAGTATCTCTCGTCTCTAGGCCTAGCTCTCAATCCCCTGAGCCACTCAGCTGCCCCCCAACCTTTTTTTTTAATCTTAAATGACAAAATCTAAGCTAATACAGCTCAGAGAAATTCACTTTCTTAGTGGTCCAATTCCATTATCCTGAAATCCATAACCTAAATGAGCTTTTTGTCTTGCTTACTTTGCCTACTCTTGTGAAGACAGGATTAACTCTCCCCTAGCCTATTTTTAAATTAATCAACAAAAACTGAAAACACTCCTACTTAACACTAAGTAGGGGAGGTCCATAAGCCACTTGCTAAAAGTGGGTGATAACTCCAGAAGCAACTGACCATCTCCTGGGCAGTGCCAAGCAAATTTAAAGACTGCAATTGGCTCCTGTAAAGTGGAGGAAGGGACAGGAAGTGATGTGGGAAAAGGACTATAAAAATCCTGAACTTCCTGTCCAAGAGGTCTTCAGCCTGAATTTTGGGCTTGGAGAATCTTGGACTGGGACTGCAACTTGGAGCTATGACTTGGAAATTCGACCTGGGACTCTGGCTCTTGGACTGCTTCTGGTAAGACTGCTCCTGGATCTTTTCCTTTGGAACTTCACTTGGATGAGTGAGAAGCTGACCCTCCTTTCCTGGTTTCTGGAGAAATTAGTCCTGTAGAGGCCTTCCCCTCTTGGAGGAGGCTGTTGTGGGTGGAACTCCTGTTTAATTCACTACTGAGTCCTCGAGCTGAGGATTAACAAGTCCTCCCAGGCTGACCTGGGACTGGAGCAACATTTAGGGTGATAGGCTAGACATCGTCTCTATCCTTTTTTATATTTCTCTACTTTCACTCCTTCCACCTCTCTGTAAATAAAACTACTAAAAGTCATTTTTGACTTGAGCTATAATATTTTTAAATTGGTGATTACAGTATTATCTTAGAATTCTCATATATTTAGTCAAACTCTTAACTTTAATTCCTTACACTCTGATGGCTTCTCAAAGCTGTATAAGTTTAAAGATAAACTGTTTTTCTTTTTATTCTCTCTATACAATAAATGCCAATTATATATTTTCTTTATACTTTATTTTTAGTCCTTAAAGACCTTCTTAGTCTACATTAGATCTAACTGAAAAGATTTTATCCCTACCTAGTACAATTTACTTCTCTAAGAATACTCCAGGCCATGAAGGAGGCTTGGCCCTCCTTCTTGGTAGTGGGGAAATGGGATAGTTAATTGCTTAAACTTACTAGTTTCTTTGCTTTCATTAATTATAGCATATCCATTTCTCCTTTTTCCTTCTAAGACTCATGAGGACCCATCTATAAATTGGTTTACTTCGCCATGTTGGGGAGACTCTTGCAAATCCTCCCTCACTTTAGTCTGGTAATCTATTTCTTCCGTGCAATGATACTCTGTTTCCTTGGCATGCTCCTTCCCACTTCTCCATAGAAACATTGCGGGATTCAAATTGGAATCTGGTATCAGAACTAGGTCATCTTTTTTCTAATAAGACTTCATACTTTAGTGACCTTAAGCCCGACTGTAAAGCCCTCTTCAGAAATTCAGAAGAATTTCTCTTCTCCCTCTGAATCCTACCTTATGGGATCAGGAGATTCCTCCTTCACCATCAGTATGGTCTGGAGCACTACTCTAGTATACTCATTCATTTCATTATCCTCTCTTCTCACAAATACATTTTGGGCTGGCTGTTATAGATCATCCAATGGCCCATTTGCCCAATCTTCCACTTTCTGGAGCTTTCTACTAATATCTGGCCAGGAACTAGTTACAGAAGAAGTTTTTAGAAAGCCTTACCCCACAATATCAATCACATCTAGGCCAGAGTATGTGCTCATCAAAAAATCAGTGAGGGTTTCATCTTTCTCCTGTTTGGCTTCAGCCACCTCATTCAGGACCTGATTCTGGGACATAGCTATTCTTATGCTCTGAATTAGAATTCTCCTAAGATCTCTCATATTCTCCTGATGAGCCTGATTATTGTGATCCCAAATAGGATCTTGGAGAGAGAATTTCTGTTCACCTCTCGGTCCTCCTTGGACTATGGGATGCTTATTATCTCAAGCTATCATAGCTCTGTCCTTCTTCTCTAGATCTCTTGAGCACACACAACATTGTTTCACCCCCTTTCTGGCTGAGTCCCTTGCAGAACACTGAAAACACATACTCTGAGGCTCCACACTTGCTCTGCTCTTGTGCTAACACATCACACACACACACACTAATTCAAAGAAGCTTTTCAAAGCCAAGATTTCCCTCCCCCCTCATTATTGACCCGTTTATACTCACAAATCCTTTTGCAGCTGAATTCTGAATTTCTCACTCTCTTATGAGCCCCCCAAATTAAGTGAGATGAGATGTCAATGGCTCAAGAATCCCCCACTTCTCAAAAATAATCTGGATTCAGAAAATAGGCTTGAAATGGTAGCAGGTTTATTTCTCTTTTGCAAAACAGGACATTCCCAACTTTGGATGCTTGAGGAATGCTAATGCATTGAATTCAAAAGACCAATTTATAGATTTCTAATCACAAAAGCCTTCCCCTATCTTCCTCCTCCCTTCCTTCTGTTATGACTGAAGTTGTAACTTATATTCTGTCATCCTGTCAGATTCATGTTATCAGAATTGTGAGTTACAGTCTGTACCCATAGGTGGCTAGTTTTGAGGAACAGAGATAAAACAAAATATACAAAAGGACATTCTGACATCCTCAGAGATAAAAAGTTCCTAAGATGTGTTACTGTCTTTGCCTCTGTGTTCCTTGTTTTCAATCATCCTTCATGGACTTGTTCCTGGATAAAGAGTATAAACAGATAAAATAGCAGACTAGCCTTCCTAATCAGGAAAAAAAACTGGATGTTTAAGCTGTGTTTTAAACTGTTTCCTCTTGAGTAGAAATGCAAAAGAAAAATATAGGACTTATCACTTGTTTATATAGGCATATGATTTAGTTTTGGTTTTAAAAGATTGCTCTATTGCAAAAATGAATAATATGGATATTGAGAAACAGGCCTCAGAGAAGGGAGGTCCTGGGTTTAAATTTGACCTCAGACACTTCCCAGCCGTGTGACCCTGGACAAGTCACTTGACCCCCCATTGCCTACCCTTATCACTCTTCTGCCTTGGAACCAATACACAGTATTGACTCCAAGATGGAATGTAAGAGTTTAAAAAAAAACAAAAACGAATAATATGGAAATAGTTTCAAGTGATAGCATCTGTTTAACCCAGTGGAATTGCTTGTCAGCTCTGAGAGGGCAGCGAGAAGAGGGGAGGAAAAGAAAATGAATCATGGAAACATGAAAAAATATTTTTAGAAAATAAAAACAAAATAAAATAAACTATGCCCCCTTTACCTCCCAAGAATATTGAGGTTACAAACCAAATGTCATTACCCCGAGAATTACACACTTAATTCTATCTTACATAGTCAGTAATCTAAATGTTTATTTAAAGTTAGGAAATTAGGGGGCTACATTGCTGCTAGTAGAGAAGTCCATTACATTCGATTGTGCCACAGTGTATAAAAAGTTCTCCTGGTTCTGCTCCTTTTACTCTGCATCAATTCCTGGAGGTCATATATATATGAATTCATATATACACATATATGCATCTATATAAGAGCAAAAACTTAAGCAAAAGAGAGGTTTCTCCAGTTTCATGGGGTGGAAATTCAGAGCCAACTAATTAATTAATGATAAATGTGGTAAATTTTAGTAATTAACATCAAAATAGTAAAGCATATGCCTTATAGTCTTAGAAACTAGGATGAGAATTGAGTGAGATAGAATTAAGTGCATTATTCCCAGAATAAGTATTCAGCAGAATGGGTGAATGACTTGAATATAAAGAAGGAACTATAAGTAAATTAGATGAACATAGAATAGTATACCTGCCAGATCTATGGGAAAGGAAAGATTTTAAGACCAAGCAAGAGTTAGAAAATATTACAAAATGTAAAATAAATAATTTCGATTACATTAAATTAAAAAGTTGTTGTACAAACAAAACAAATGCAATCAAAATTAAAAGGGAAGCAACAAATTAGGAAAAAAATTGATAATAAAAACCTCTGACAAAAGTTTAATTACTCAAATTTACAGGGAGCTAAATCAATTGTACAAAAAAGCAAGCCATTCCCCAATTGATAAATGGGCAAGGGACATGAATAGGCAATTTTCAGATAAAGAAATCAAAACTATAAAAAGCAGATGAAAAAGTGTTCTAAATCTCTAATTAGAGAAATGCAAATCAAAACAACTCTGAGGTACCACCTCACACGTAGCAGATTGGCTAATATGACAGCAAAGGAAAGTAATAAATGTTGGAGGGGATGCGGCAAAATTGGGACACTAATGCATTGCTGTGGACTTCTGAATTGATCCAACCATTCTGGATGGCAATTTTGAACTATGCCCAAAAGGGTTTAAAAGACTGTCTGCCCTTTGATCCAGCCATACCACTGCTGGGTTTATACCCCAAAGAGATAATAAGGAAAAAGACTTGTACAAAAATATTTATAGCCACACTCTTTGTGTTGGCAAAAATTGGAAAATGAGGAGATGCCCTTTGATTGGAGAACGGATGAACAAATTGTGGTATCTGTTGGTGATGAAATACTATTGTGCTAAAGGAAATAATGAACTGGAGGAATTCCATGTGAACTGGAATGATCTCCAGGAATTGATGCAGAGTAAAAGGAGCAGAATCAGGAGAACCTTATACACACTGTGGCACAATTGAATGTAATGGACTTCTCTACTAGCAGCAATGCAATAATCCAAGACAATTCTTAGGGACCTATGAGAAAGGACACTTTCCACATTTAGAGAAAGAACTGTGGGAGGAAACACAGAAGAAAAACAACTGCTTGATCACATGGTTTGATGGGGATATGATTGGGGATGTAGACTCTAAATGATCACCCTAATGCAAATATTAATAATATGGAAATAGGTCTTGATCAATGACATATATAAAACCCAATGGAGCTGCTCATTGGCTTTGGGAAGGGGGTGGGAGGGGGGGAGGGAAAGAACATGAATCATGTAACCATGGAAAAATATTTTAAATCAATTAATTAAATTTTTTTTCAAATAAAAAAAAAGAATAATTATTCAGCTTGTACCCCATTTCTTCAAGGCAAAAGCACAGTTTAACACCTAGTTTTATCCTGACTAGAGAAGGGGATGTGGAGACTAGTTTGTTACTTTTGGTGACTTTTATCTAAAAGTCCTGGAGATGAGCCTGGGGAAGAATAATTGATAATAAGGAACAAAGGGCCCCAATTCAAGGGCAATTGGCAATTTGGTTACTCCTTTATCTCTTAAAGAAATGTGGAATGTAACTTTTCCTTTGTACTTTGCTGTTCTAAGTTAGACACCTCCGTGTTCAAGACTGTACATCACAGTTTCCCTAACTGGAGCTTTGACAGGAAAAGGAGGAAGTGGGAGAAATAGACTTGTGATTAGAGATTTCTATATATTTTGGAGGTCTTTGCTTAATTTTTTGGCATTTGGCAGTAGAACATCTTCTCCCTTTCACAAAAGGATTCTAAAACTGCTATCTTCTTTTACTCTGGCTTTCCAAATCCAGTTTTTTGTAGGTGCTTGTTATCATATTCCACACAATTAATTAATTAATTAACATCAAATAGTAAAGCACATCCCTAGTAGTCTTAGAAACTAGGAGGAGAATGAATTAAAAAGATGATCTAGTAGCAGATTGCTCCATTTAGACTATCTGTAAGGGTCAATACTAAATCTCTACTATATACATAAATGCTATTGTGCTGGTTGGGGACTGGAACTGAGTGGTAAGAAATTCATATTAACTATAAATCATGTTACTTTTGCATAGCCAGGTCCACATAATTTTTTTTCTTCTCACTGTTTTCATTTTCCTTTCTCCAATCTCTAAGATAATCATCTATTCATAGTTTTCCTGAAACCCATACAACTTAGTCATTACCACCACCACTACCAAAAGAGGCAGAGTTGGTATAGTGGTCTCATGGTCAGGAAGAACTGTGTTTAAGTCTCACCCCTGACAAATACTTGCTAGGTGACACTGGGCAAATAGCTTCTTAGCACTCTAGAAAACTTTCTAAAACTAAGTTTCAGAGGAGGTGCTGACCTACATTTGTAGAGCAGGTTTTTTTTTTTTAATCTGGGAATTTCCCAGGTCAATAAAATCACAGATCTAGTTCCTATTCATCACCCCAATGCTGATTCTTACACATTAAAAAGAAAAAAGTACTAGATTTTAGGGAGGCAGTGTGGTAGTTTTGGCCTAGCATATAAGCCTACAAAAGAATAACCAGGGTAGTAGTCTTGGATTATAGGGGAACCAGCAGTGGCAAAAAATTGGAAAATGAGAGAATGTCCTTCGATTGGGGAATGGCTTAACAAATTGTGGTATCTGTTCAGTGATGGAATACTATTGTGCTCAAAGGAATAAAGAACTGGAGGAATTCCATGTGAACTGGAATGACCTCCAGGAAGTGATGCAGAGTGAAAGGGGCAGAACCAGAAGAATATTGTACATGGAGACTGATACACTGTCATAAAATCGAATGTAATGGACTTCTGTACTAGCAGCAATGCAGAGCAAGGCTGAGGGACTTATGAGAAAGAAAACTAGGCACATTCAGAGGAAGAACTGTGGGAGGAGAAACACAGAAGAAAAACAACAGCTTGAACACATGGGCTGATGGGGATATTATTGGGGATGTAGACCCTAAATGATAACTCTAGTCCAACTATCAATAATATGGAATTAGGTCTTGATCAATGATTCATGTAAAACCCAGTGGAACTGTGTGTTGGCTTAAGGGGACTTGGGGGAGAGGGAAAGAATATGAAATATGTAACTATGGGGAAATATTCAAAATTAAAATTAAAAAGCAAAACAAAAAAAAACAAAGGGGAACCAGAAATTCTGTCACTCTGAAGCTCCTAAACCTCTTATTGGGCTAATAGTGACTAAGTCCAGAAACAGTCTACTAAAACTCAACTATACACAAACCAACAGCTCCAAGCTTAGGTCAGGAACATGCAGAGTTCAGACTAGGAGAGTAGTGAACAGACTTCTCCTGAGTTCACACTAATTTGAGAGCACTGAAAACTTGCTCCCCAGACTGAATTATGAAAGCATATTCAAAATAAAAATAAAAATTTAATTATCTCTGTCAAAAAAAAAGATGGCAGTCTTCTAAGAGGAGTCTTGCAGACCAGATAGATGCACATTTAACTATGAAAAATATCTTTGTGTAGGGGCAGCTGGGTAGCTCAGTGGATTGAGAGCCAGGCCTAGAGACAGGAGGTCCTAGGTTCAAATGTGGCCTCAGACACTTCCCAGCTGTGTGACCCTGGGCAAGTCACTTGACCCCCATTGACTACCCTTACCAGTCTTCCACCTATAAAGTCAATACACAGAAGTTAAGGGTTTAAAACTTAAAAAAAAAAAATATCTTTGTGGACGATATTAAGGAAGACTCTAAGGTATACCCCCAAGGAGACTATTTTGAACAGTATTTAGAGACTAAATGCCTTGAGGTCACACAACACTACTGCAGTGGTTAGAAGAGGTGCTTTGCTTTTGTCATTTTTCAGTGCCCATGACTGTGCAAATAAGATTGTCATTTAGAAATGACATATTGATCTCATACTGTTGTTAACTGGATAGAACAACCACTCAGGAAAACAACCTGAAATTGTGTGAGAGGAGTCACAAAACCATTCATACCCTTTGGCCCAGAAAGCCCACTGCTGGGCCTTTGCCCTCGTGTTCAAAAACAGAAAGAAACTCAAAGTTACTAAAATATTTGCAGCATTTTTTGTAGTAGCAAAGAACTAGAAACAAAGTGGGTGCCTTTCCTAAATATACCCTTAGAAAGGCCATCTCCTCCCAAATGACCTGATATTTATTTCATAAATATATTTGGTTCATAGTTATATATTCATTTCCTCTCTCCTAATAATGTTTAAGCTCCTTGAGAACAGGTATTGCTTCACTTTTTTTATCTTTGTGGGCCCAGTGCCCACCACAATGCCTGATACATAGTACATGCATAATAAATGTTAATTAGGGAATAATTGAACAAATTGTAGTATATGGATATCATGGAATATTATCTTTCTGAAAGGAATGATGACCATGAGAAATTCAGAAAACATGGGATGGTAAGATTTGTATGAATTAATGCAGGATGAAGCAAACGAAACCAGAGTGACAATAAACAGAATGACTATGACAAAGTAAACACTAAAAATGAAGTTGGAGGACAACAATACATTTTTAATAAAAAGAAATAAAATAAACTGTAGTGACTAATCTTGGCACTAATGAGTCATAATCAACGGATACCCTCATTTGGCCATGATTTCTTTTAGAGGAGTATTTATGGATACCCATGAACAGATGCACAAACTGAGTCAATAAGCCAAGGCTGTGAATACCACGGAGATCACGGTGAGTCCTGAACTTGTGCCTCCACTGAAGTGTTAGGGTAGCAGTAAAGTCTGATTTCAACATCAGCTGGCAGGGAATAAGTTGTAGAAGAAACTGCTATTTCTTTGTGAATGAGGGAGAGAAGACAGAACAGGAACATGGAACGCAGGCAGTATTGATCACTAATATTCAGTGTGCAAGGCATTCTGTGCCTAGAAAAATAGTTTTTCAGAAGTATGTCTGGTGAATAATAATGATCTCAGCTGCCATTTTTGGAGAAGAAGAGTTGGAAACCTCTGTCCTGGGCCCAACCTAAAGAGTAAGAAGAAATACACAATAATGGATATGAACAGATTGTTCCATGGGTCTACCCTGGGTCCCTATGATAGGGTTATTAACAGTGAGCATCATCATCTCTCCCATAGTTCTGGGGTTATTTCCTTCCACCCCTTTGTAACACATTAATCCTGGCATAAAGAAGCAGAGTAGCAGTGGCTCAAAAATAAGAAAAACCTGGTTTTATATATGCATATCTTTTTGTAACGTGATACCTTCCCAAATGTGGGGAGGAGAAAGAGGGAGGGAGATAACTAGCAACTTTAATCAATTAATTAAAAAAAAAAAAAAAAGAAAACCCGAGTTCAAGTTCCACCCCTGATACACACTGGCTATGTGCACCTGAGCAAATCATTGAGCTTCTTAAGAGTGCCCCAATTAACTTTACTATCAGTTGCAGAGCAGGTACTGATTCACATGGCCAGAAGGGACTCTTTATACCAATGTGTAAGAACCAATAAAAAAAAAAATTGGAAATGCTTTGGCTTCCTATTCTAAGAAGGTGTATGAATGGTGCAGGTGTAGATAGGAATCAATAATAGATAGGATGGAAACTCCAGCCAAACAGCAAAGTGTCCAGCTCTGACTGACCTTCCCTATAATGTACAGAAAGGGTCCCTATACCTGCAACCATTCAAAAAACCAAATGCTGAACCACAAGGACCTTATTTTATTTTCTGCATCAAGACCTAGGTTAAGGCAGCTACATGATTAAAAGAGATATAGATTTTAAGCCTAAAGGATCAACCATTCTCCGATTCCCACACGGATAAGAATTCCCCCTGGCTACACTCCTTTGAATTTATCCATTATGCTCTTGGGAAATTCGTCCTCATTGCTTAAAAGTGGCTTTTCCCGATACACTCTTTGGGTCAGTTTTTGCTTTTCTTTGTATCCCCAGGGCTCAGCACAGTGCCTGGCACATAGTAGGTACTTAATAATAAATGCTGGTTGATTAAGATAGCACATTAAGATTTGCAAAGGGCTTTATACACATGATCCCATTTGAGCTGATCATCAAGCCCTAAGAGGTAAGAAGAGACTCATTTCAAAGATGAGGAATGTAAGATGTTAGATGTCGATGGTCCCACAACTTATAAAAGTCCAAGGCAGAATTCAAACCTGCTTCTTCCTGATTATAAATTCTGCATTTATCCTTCACTTTGCAAAGCTTAGAGCTGCTTCTGGGGGCAGGTAGCAAGAGTCATCATTACCATTTGATCACCAAGAAGTCATCTGAGAAAACTCCAAGAGGCCAAAGTGTAGAATGACTCCCTTTCATACATTCTACATTTCCAGACTGGCCTATTTTCTGTCTCCAGCATGACATCCCATTCCTTTCTTTGCACAAGTTGAACAGAACTCTTTCTCACCTTTGCTCTTTTTCTTGGAAATTCTTGAAGACTCAGCTCATGTGCTACCTCCTCTTCAAGGCCTTTCTTAATTCCCACTCCCCCACACCCCAGTTATTGGGCTTAGGGTCCCTAAAATTATTTATTTTACTGTATATGTATTTAATTAGTGGTATATACATGTCACTCTCCCCGTCCCTCTCCAGGAGAATGTAAGCTCTTTGAGGATAAGATAATCTCTTCTTTTGTCTTTGGTGCACATAGTAGGAGCTTAATAGCTAGTTGTTAAATGAATTAATAAAGGAAGGTATGAATCCACAATTTATTTAAGCTTTGGAAGAATTAGAGACTCTGATATTTTCAGACCTGAGCTCTACTGACAGTGCTCTAGGGAAAGAAGAGAAGTGGTCTGGTCTCTTCCCAAGTCTTTGTAGTCAGAGGTGGGGTCTCCTCCTGGGAAGAAGCTGGGGCTAATCCATCTCTCCTGTCAAAAAGTGAGGCTGGTTGTGGCAGCTGCACTATTGGTGTCAGACACCAGAGGGAACCAGTCGCACACACAGCCCTGAGTATGATAGGGAAAGTACCAGGAATAAGGAAGCTTTGTTAAGAATTCATAAGGGTTTGAAGTGCTGTCAGCTAGCACTCCCTCTGATCTGGCAGCTCAGTTTTGTAGGATCATAGACCTAGAACTGAAAGGGGCCAGTTCTAAATGACGTAGAGCTCCTTTGGAAGGCATCTGAGACCCAAAGAAGTTCAATGACTTGCCCACAGTCACTTGGGCAACTAACAAATGCTAGTTTTTGAGATTTACAAAGCACTCTCCATGTGCTATCTCACTTGATTCATGTGGAAGGTGCCATTACTTCTCCATTTTATAGTTGAGGCTGAGAGGTTATGTGAAGGTACCATTATTTCTCCATTTTATAGATGAAGAAACTGAGGCTGAGAGGTTCTGTGAAGGTGCTATTATTTCTCCATTTTTACAGTTGAAGAAACTGAGGCTGAGAGGTTATGTGAAGGTACCATTGCTTCTCCATTTTATAGCTGAAGAAACTGAGATTGAGAGGTTATGTGAAGGTGCCATTATTTCTCCATTTTATAGATGAAGAAACTGAGGCTGAGAGGTTCTGTGAAGGTGCCATTATTTCTCCATTTTATAGATGAAGAAAATGAGGCTGAGAGGTTCTGTGAAGGTGCTATTATTTCTCCATTTTATAGAAGAAACTGAGGCTGAGAGGTTCTGTGACTTGCCTAGGGTCACACTGCTCTCAACTATCTGAGGTTAACTAAACTCAGGTCTTCCAGACTCCAGGTGTAACATATTATTCACTATACACCCTCGCCACCCCACAATTAAGTGAAAGGGTGGGGGTAGGGGTGGGAGTGTGATTTGAACTTTGGTCTTGGGTCCAAGCCTGGTGGTATTACTTGTGTTTTGTCTTCCACTCTCAAAGCTGTATGCCATCCACAATGGCAGAATCACAGAATCTCAGTGTTGGAAAAGGGGTCTTGAAGATCAGTGAGTCCAACCTGTGCTTGACTCAGAATCTTCTCTCTGATATCTCCAACAAAGTGTCATCTAGCCTTTCCTTAAAGGCTTCCATTGAGAGGATCCTGCATAGCCTCCGCCCAAGTCTTCTGGACTTGTCTCATTGTTGTGACATTTTCCTTACAAGTTATCTCTGCCACCTCTGCCCGCTGACCCTAGCTCTACCCTCTGGGGCCAGGGGAAGAAGTCTGACTCATCACCTCCCCCACCCACCCCCAACATGATTAGTCTGTGATACATACAAATCAGAAACATTATGAAAAATGCACAACTTTCCTTCTCAGGCTTTCCTGTAATTGGAGCTCCAGCTGCCCCAGGCAGGGGCCTTCCGACAGCACCTTCTTCCTTCTGTCTTCTCCACTGTGGACATTGGCACAAATTCCCTGCTCTGTGACATTTACTCTGAAGATAGAAGAGAGGCCCAGCTAAGGATGGTGATTTTTGCCGTCAGTGCCTCATCCCTTCCTCCCCCTCAAAGAAAATGAGCCACCAGGTACATCTCCTCAGAAGAATTCTTCGATGTTGAAAAAGTGAAAGGAATACTGAGAATTAATTGGTTGGATTTGCTTAAGCCTCCATTTTTTCCAGGGGTTTCTGATGCATATAAACTAAGCTTGAGAAATGGGAATCTGCCCATGGAACCCTTCCCTAACTGCGCCAACAGGGCTTGGATAGAGAACCATCCTAGAAAACTTCCTGGTACGACCATCATTATCTCACCAGGAGGGGCTCCAGACATTTCCAGGCTAGATGACTGCTATCAGCCTATCTCCTTGAGACCCTCAAAATCACTTCAAGGAGTTACTGTCAAAAATTTGCTGTGACATCCTGTCCCTCAAGCCACAATCTGTTGTTTTTTCCTTTTTTCTCTTCCTCAACTTTCAAACAATAAAAGCTAGCTAATTTCTGCATCTAATGGGCTCCTCTCCTTAGGAGAAGGGTTTCCACATGAATGCTTGTTCTACTGAGACTTCATTAAAATACCCTTCACCTTTTCCTCAGTTTCTAGTGTCTTTTTCTCACTCAATTCAACTCCAGTCTGGTGGGATCAGACACTTGGGAAGGTAGCGTGTGGACAACATCTAGTCTTTCCAGATGAGTGTCACTGGGGTTGGAGGAGGAGGATAGAAAAACGACAGTCTCTCAAGACCAAGTGGGCCAGGGTTTCATTATAAGAAGCAAACTTACTGGGCAAGGGACTTCAAAAATGACAAACACTGTTATGGCTACTCCACTGATCAGCAGAGTGATGGCAATCAGGGCCTTGATCACGATGCTCCATTTCTGCCTCACAAGTAGATCTTCACCTATGTCTGATGGGCAAGAGAAGGGGAGAAGAAAGACAAAGGGTAATCTGATTTGGAAAGGACTTTAGAGGTCAAACGATAATAAAAATAATGATGATAATAATAATAGCTAGCAGGGCTAGCTGGGTAGCTCAGTGGATTGAGATCCAGACCTAGAGATGGGAAATCCTGGGTTCAAATCTGACCTTGAACACTTCCTAACTGTGGGACCCTGGGCAAGTCACTTAATCCCCATTTCCTAGCCCTTACCGCTCTTCTGCCTTGGAACTAATACACAGTATTGATTCCAAGACCAAAGGTAAGGGTTTAAAAAATAATAATAGCTGGCAGGCAGATTGGAACAGTTCATGAAGAAGGAAGATCACCTTCACCATGAGCACCATGACTGTGCTCTTCCCTCCAAGTCCTTAACCAAGTATGAAGGCTTGATCCACCAAACTACACATTACAACTATCTGTTCCTCTTCAAGATGATGGCAACATTACCCTTTGATCCAGCCATAGCACTGCTGGGTTAGATATAGGAGAAAGGTGTACAAAAATATTTATAGCCACAGTCTTTGTGGTGGCAAAAAATTGGAAAATGAGGAGATGCCCTTTGATTGGGGAATGACTGAATAAATTGTGGTATCTGTTGGTGGTGGAATACTATTGTGCTAAAAGGAATAATGAACTGGAGGAATTCCATGTGAACTACAAAGACCTCCAGGAATTGATGCAGAGTGAAAGGAGCAGATCCAGGAGAACCTTATACACAGAGATGGATACACAGTGGCAAAATTGAACGTAATGGACTTCCCTAATAGCAGCAATGCAATAATCCAAGACAATTCTAGGGGACTTATGAGAAAGAAAGCTATCCACATCCAGAGAATGAACTGTGGGAGGAGAAACACAGAAGGAAAACAAGTGCTTGATCACATGGGTCAACGGGGATATGATTGGGAATGTAGACTCTAAATGATCATCACAGTGCAAATATCAATAATATAGAAATAGGTCTTGATCAATGGCACATGTAAAACCCAGTGGAATTGTGCATTGGCTATGGGAGAGGTGGGAGGAAGGGAGGGAAAGAACATGAATCATGTAACCACGGAAAAATTTTCTTAATTAATCAATAAAAAAATTAAAAGATGATGGCAATATGCCTGGCATTCCCAGCCATCCTCAGGATCCCCAGCGTCCTACCCTTGAGTGTTTGAAGATTCTGTGAATCCTCCATTCCCTCTTGGCTCCCAAATAAATATTATCTCAAAAAAATTAACATTTGCAAAGTGTTGTACATGTGTTATCTCACTGGATCTTCACGATAATCCTGTGAGGAAGATGCTTTATTAGACTCATTTTACAGATGGTGAAATTAAGGCTGAGGAAGTTAAGTAACTGGCCCAAGGTCAAACAGCTAGTAGTGCATCTGAGGAGAGATTTGCACTTAGATCTTTCTTAGGCCAAATCCATCCATCTTTATCCATTACACCATGTAGTTGTCTGGGAATCCACTCTAATCTTTAAGATGAAACAACATCATCCACCTCCTGACAAAGAGATGATGAATGTGAGCTGCAGAATGAATCCTATGTTTTTGGATGACTCATGTGAGAATGTGTTTTGCTGGTCTTTATATAATTGTTATGAGGGTTTTATTTTCATTTCTTAATTGTTCAATTGAGGAGGCAGAGACAGTAAAATTTTTGTATTTTATTTGTAAAATACTTGTAAATTAAAAAAAAAATTCAGTCTAATCTCCTCATTTTACAAAGGGAGAAATTGGAGCCCAGAGAGGGGAGCAATGTACATGAGGTGACACAAAATAGATAATTATAGGATCATATATTTTAGAGATGGAAGGGATCTTGAGTCTAATACTTTCTTTTTCTTTTTGTTCTGGAGATGTGATTTGATTGCTATGGGGGATGCCACATGAGCAAACATTCTCTCCCAAAGGCAGTTGGTATTTGCACCTCATCTGAGGGTCTTAGGAAATGGCTGGGGATCCCGAGGGCTGGGCGACTAGGAACATGCTGGGAAAGGGTTCTCTGAAAAAACACATACATAGGCCACACTTTGAAGTTTAATCTGAGTTATTAACATTCTCTCCATCACTTTTTTCAGGGTAGACAATCAACAAAACAAAAAATCAAGTCTTGATTTAGAATGTGTGTTGATTTCCAAGGAATAAAATATTTACGCTGGAAATGTAACTGAGGGCTCTCTGAGATCCAGCTGGTTCCAGTACAGCCTGTCTGGGTTAACCACACAACTGGTGTATGTCAAAGATGGGATTTGAACCCAGGTTTTCCTGTCTCTGACTCAGGCTCTCTATTGACTGCACCACACAGCTTCTCACCCTTGCATTTTACAAAGGAGGGGCATCGTGTGCCTGAGCCAGAAAGAGCAGAGGATCAGAGACTCCTGTCCTGAGAACCATATGGGACCTTAGAGAACGCGAGGAAATGGAGGCCCACCTATTTGTGTGTGTGTGTGTGTGTAAATATGTGTGTACACATGTACATATACACACACGGTGTGGATGTTTGTGCATATATGTTATATACATATATGTGTGCCCTTATATACATGTTTAAAGGTACAAATACACACGAATACATATAAACACAAAGCTATACATATATCTAGAAAATATGTGCCTACATCTATCTATACATAATATATACTTATGTTTGTATATATAAATATGTGTATATACATTTTCTGTCTATCTATGTCTATCGCAGCTAGGTGGCACAGTGGAAAGAGTGCCAGACTGGAGTCCAGGGGACCTGGGTTCAAATCTGGCCTCAGACACATCCTAGATGTATGACATTAGGTAAGTCACTTAGTCCTGTTGGCCTCAGTTTCCTCATCTGTATAAGCTGTAGAAGGAAAGGACAAACCACTCCAGTATGTTTGCCAAGAAAAATCCTAAATGGGATCATGAAGAGTCAGCCATGGCTGAAACATTTGAACAACAAAAACAAATCTCTCTGTCTCTGTGTCTCTATCTATGTCTCTCTCTGTCTGTCTCCCTGTCTCCCTGTCTCTGTCTCTGTCTGTCTTTCTCTTTGTCTCTCTCTGTCTCTCTGTTTCTGTCTCTGTCTCTCCCTGTCTCTATCTTTCTCTTTCTCCTTTCCTTCCTTCCTTTTTCATTTCTCTCAGAGACAGTTTTCCACTCCAGACCTCTCTGGCTCCAAATCCTGTATCCTTTCCACTAGCCCAGGTTTGCTTTTCTGTGAACTCCAGGAGTCTCCTGTCTTGAGCTTGGGGTGAGATCAGATTCCTTGAGCTTCCCCAGAGGTTGAATATCTTCTCATTCAGTAACAAATCCTGCCTTTCTCACTGTCACTGGCTCCCAACCCCACCTCACATCCAGTCCCTTGCCAAGTCCTGTCAGTTCTGTCTCTCCTCTGACACTGTTTCCATCCAAGTTCAGGTTCTCATCACCTCGTGCCCAGACAATAGCCTGCTGGTTGGTCTCCCTGCTTTGTCTCTGCCCACTCTAGGCCCTCCTTCACTCAGCTATCAAAGTGATCTTCCTAAAGCCCAGATTTAACCACATCAGCTCTTCGCATCCTCCTAATAAACTCCATTGTTTTTATTTATTTATTTATTTTAATAACTAATTTCCACATAAGTTTTCCAAAGTTATAGAATCTATATTGTCTGCCATCCTTCTTCCCTCCCCCTCCTGGAGCTGACAAGCAATTCAATCTGGGTTATACATGTATTATCATGCAAAACATATTTCCATATTATTCATCAATAAACTATTGTTATTGTTCAGCTGTTCAGTCGTGTCCAACTCTTTGTGACTTCATGAACCAAATGGGGTTTTCTTGGCAGAGATACTGGAGTAGCTTGCCATTTCCTTCTCCGGTTAATGTTATAGATCAGGAAACTGAGGCAAACAGGGGCAAGTGACTTGCCTAAGGTCATACAGCTAGTAAATATCTGAGGACAAATTTGAACTCTGATCTTTCTGATTCCAGACTGATTGTTCTCTATCCGTTGCACTCCTTGGCTGCCTCCTCACCCCCACCCCTTATACTCCAGTGGTATTCTATTACTTTGATTCTTTTTTTTTTTTAAACCCTTACCTTCCATCTTGGAATCAATACTGTGTATTGGTTCCAAGGCAGAAGAGTGGTAAGGGCTAGGCAATGGGGGTCAAGTGACTTGCCCAGGGTCACACAGCTAGGAACTGTCTGAGGCCAGATTTGAACCTAGGACCTCCTATCTCTAGGCCTGACTCTCAATCCACTGAGCTACCCAGCTGCTCCCTAGGTTATCTTTTTTAACAGGGAATAGGAGGGTCTCATCTAACACCCTCATTTTAAAGATGGGAAAACTGAGACTCAAATTGAGGTGAGGTATTTTGTCAAGCTGATACACAGCTTGGGAGCGCCACAGGCAGGATCTGACCCCAGGTCTTCCTGAGTGTAAGTGCAGTATTTCAGAGGCAGCTAGGCTGCAGAGTGGAAGGAATGTTGAGCCTGGAGCCAATAAGACCTGAGTTCAAATCCAGCCTCAAATATTTATTAGCTATGTGGCCCTGGGGAACTAATTTAATTTGTCTACCATAGTTTTCTCACTTGTAAAATGAGGATAATAATAATAATACCTACTTCCCAGGGTAGTTGTGAGGATAAAATGAAATGATATTTGTAAAGTTCCTGGCACATAGTAGGTACTTAATAAATGCTTATTCCATTTTATCCTTCATGGCCATGCTGCATCTTACAGTTCAACTAGATCTGCATGAAGGACAGTGTCTTCTCTGGCTGTAAATGATGTTGGAATGCAAAGTTCCCAGGACTTGGGTTTTATGTTTAGGCGAGCTAATTTTACCAAATGGCACAGAAGGCAGGAGACTAGTCATTGAGTCAATCATTGAATAAATCAAAAGCATATTAAGAGGCACCATTAGGTAGTACAATGGATAGAGTCTGGAGGTTCAAATGTGACCTCAGATACTTCCTAGCTGTGTAACTTTGGGCAAGTTGCGTAACCCCGTTTGCCTAGCCTAACCCTCCACTACAAGTTAGGCCCTCGGGATACAAATGCAAAGATGAAAAGAAAACCAAAAACCAGTTAGGTGAGAGTGAGGTTTGAATCTCACTTCTGAAACAAACTGTTTGACTAGGTGAATCAGCTTTTCTACAAGCCTCAGTTTAATCAATTTTAAAATGGTGATACTAGTACTTTCTTGACTGAAGTGTTGAGAACCTCACATGAAATAATATATGTAAAATGATTTTCTAAGTTTAAAGTACTCGTGGATAGCAGATCTGCCTTGGAGTCAGGAAAACCTAGATTCAAAACCTTTTTTCTGACACATATTGGCTGAATTGTACCTCAGATTGCTCCAGGCACCTTTCTAAAACTATAAAGTTGGGAATTGGTTCAACCATTCTGGAAAGCAATTTGGCACTATACTCAAAGGTCTTTAAAACTGGGAATACCCTTTGATCCAGCAACAGTCCTAGCAGGCATGTATCCCAAAAAGATTTTTTAAAAAGGGAAAAGAACCTATCTGTACAAAAATATTTATAAGACAGAGGTCTTTGTAGTGGCAAAGAATTAGAAACTGAGGGGATGTCCATCATTTAGGAAATGGCTAAATAAGTTGTAGTATTTTGTAATGGAATTAGAGTGGAATATACTATTGCATTAATTAATTAACATGCTACTATATGTATGTATGTATTAATTAATATATTATTGAATGTATTAATGTATAGGAATATACTATTGTGTTAGAAGAAATGATGGACAGAGAAGAGCTAGAAAGACCTACGTGAACTGATGCAAAGTGAAGTGAGCAGAACCAGGAGAACATTGTATACAGTAACAGCAATATTGTGGAATGATCAACTGTAAAAGACTTCACTATTATTAGCAATACAATGATCCAAGACAATTAACTCCAAAGGACTCTTGAAAAATGCTATCCACCACCAGAGAAAAAACTGATGGAATCTGAATGCAGATCAAAGCATTCCATTTTTCACTTTGCTTTCTTCATGAGTTTTTTCTTTTTTTAGCGATATTTGTCTTCCTCCCCAACATGACATATATGGAAACATGTATCACATGATAACATATGTATAATATATATCAAATTGCTTACTATCTCAGTGAGACAGGAGGGGATAAAGGAGAGAATTTGGAGCTTAATATGTGAGAAAAATGAACATTAAAAGTTTTTTCTATAAGTAATGGGGAAACTAAAAAAACCCTATGAAGTTTCCCACAGATTGCTGATTTACATTGGTGTAACATGTTTTGATACCCAGAGTTCCATGTAATCATGAAATTTTGGGAATGGATAGGTAAGTAAAAAAATAAATTTCAACTATTTTTCTAATTATCATTAAGTAAGAAACTTTGTGCTTATCAGAGGTTCCTTGAAAACCTTCAAAAAGTTTTCCCAAAGATGTGGACTCTAAATGACCACCCCAGTGCAACTATCAATAATATGGAAATAAGTCTTGATCAAGGACACATGTAAAACCCTGTGGAAATGTGCTTTGGCTACGGGGGTGGGGTAGGGTGGTGGTGGTGGAACATGAATCATGTAGCCATGGAAAATTTTTCTAAAAAATTAAAAAATTAAAAAAAAAAGTTTTCCCAAAGAGAGCAAGTTTTTGCTGGGATTCCCTTCATTTCTCTTCCTGTTATTCCTCCTCTTAGCCCACATTCATGCTTTGCCTTGTTGTTGTCCCACAAAAGAATAATTACCAGTTATAGTCGGGTTCTCCTCTTCTTTATCTTCTGGAGTGGTAGTGATGATAGTGGTTGCAGGCAATGCCTCTGCTGAGTTCTCTACCACTGGGTAGAACTTACAGTTGGAGATATTAGGTAAGAACACTAGAGAGAAAGAAATAATTAAAGGAGAATATTTGAGAGTGTCCTGCTCTCTTTCTCTTGTTAGCCAGCAGCACCCTGGGTATATACACAGTCAGCTACACCATGGCCTCATTGACCCAACTGATAGCTAGCATATGGGGAGAAGATAGTGCCAGGTTGACTGAGGGCAAGAATATTGAGTAAGTAGCCAAAAGAGGTCAACAAGTGCAGGAAGATTAGACAGAGGGAAGAATGGTATCTGATCTCAGGGTCATATTAATAATGTCATGGTTGGAAGTTATCCAGAAGAATGTTTCTTTTTTCCCCCCCTTAATGAAGGAGATCTGAAGTTCAAGGCTCCTGGTGATGGAGAAGCTGCCACCCACTTCTGCTGGATTGAATTCAAGTGAATGCTCTGGAAAGGGTTTAAAAGAGCATAGGAGGGCAGCAGCTAAGTGGCACAGTAGATAGAGTGCTAGGAGGACCTGGGTTCAAATATGACCTCAAATACTTCCTAGCTGTATGACTCAAGGCAGGTCACTTAACCCCAATTGCCTAACCTCTAAGGCTTTTTGGTTTTAGAATTGATACTAAGAAAGTAAGGGGTATTGTTTGTTTATTTGTTTGTTTGTTTAAAACATCTGTGTTGCCAAGCCAGGAAATCCAGAGAATGGCAGAGTCCTTTCATGTGCCAAACACCATACCTAAGGTTCTAGAAGAAGGGAAGTTTTCCATTTATTCCCCTCAAGAGTTTTCCATTTATTCTAGAATACCAGGTTGTCGTGAGAATAGAGACTATGCTGGTGGAGAAAGGTCCAAGAATCCACAAGGAAAAATCAGAGAAATTGGGCCAAGCAATTTCAATGCAATAATTCTATAAGCGAACATGAGGTTTTAAGCTTAATTGCATTGACTTTTTTTTTTTTTTTACTTAAACCTTACTTTCTAAGACAGAAAGGCAAGGGCTAGGGCAAATAGGGTTAAAAGCAACTGACCCAGAGTCACACTGATAGGAAATGTCTGAGATGAGATTTGAACCTAGGTTCTCCTGATTCCAGGCCTGGTGCTTTATCCACCATGCTACCCTGCTACCCTTGCACTAAGACTTTTGAAACACCCTATATGTGTGATCTCTCCCCAGTTAGAATGTGAGCTCCTTAAGGGCAAGGAATGTTTCTCTTTCTCCTTTTGTACCTCAGACCTTAGCACAGTACTTGGTGCATAGTAAACTTCAAAAATATCTTTTCATTCATTCATTGATGGCATTGAGAGGAAGAAAATCTTTTGTGTCCTGTTTTCTGGCCCCATCTAAGAACAATAGTCCACCTGGGAGTTGATGATATTTCATAGAATCATAGAATTAGCGCCAAATGGAACCTCAGAAATCACCTAATCATTGCCCTTGTTTTACAGATGAAGAACAGAGGCCTAAATAGTGGTTACATGTCTTGCCCATGGTCCCACAGTTAGAAAATAACAAAATATAATGTCTTCCCCAACACATATCACTGTTGGAGAGACAAGCGAGTAAGGACAAATAGTGTATTTTAGTCCTGTTTGGCTTATCTGTAAATTCGCAATCAAAATTTGCAATTCTGATTTCTCATGTGTCATTGCCTGTAGGAGGCAACTGAGGAGGGACCCCAAGAATTTGATTTCTTGGAAAGGATGAATGGAAATATGGTGCTAATTTTTCTTTAGCTCTCTATAAACTCTCAATAGCCAGAGTATTCTAAATATTTTGAACAGAGTTTCTGAAGATCTGCATTCAAGTTCTTAAAGACTGCTTGAGGAGGCAGCTAAGTGGCTCAATGGATAGAGTTCTGGTCCTCGAGTCAGGAAGACTTGAGTTTAAATTTGGCCTCAGATGCTTCCTAGCTGTGTACTTTGGGCAGCCACTTAACCCTGTTTGTCTCAGTTCCCTCATCTACAGAGTTAGCTAGAGAAGGAAATTGTAAACAATTATAGTATCTTTGCCAAGAAAACCCCAAATGGGTTCAAAAGTTGGATACGACTGAATGGTAACTATTTCATACTATTATGGGGAAAGCATTTTATCAACTTAGATTAGGAAATGAGGCCCATTTTTAGAACCCCCCTCTATCAAATGTTCCATTGACAAAAGAATTGAGTTAGGAGGTAATTATTCAATCTACTAAATTTTACAGTCACTTGAATAGTGAGTCTTTCTCATCATTGGGTAATAAGATCAACAGGAAGAATTTGACGGTTTGGGCTACATCTTTCCTTGAAGATCCAGAACCTTAGCCTTGTGAACTCTGAATTTCCATTTTAATTCATGGTATATTAAAGGGATCCTAAAGATTGTAAAGTCCAAAATCTCTTCCATTTATAAACCCTATGATACCATGATCCTATCCATAATCCTATGGATTAAGATCCTTGAGACCAAGAGTTTGCAAACTTTTGGGGCTCAGCACTCCTTTACACTTAAAAAAAAAAACCCTTTTCTTTCTATTTTAGTAACAACTCAAAAACAGAAGGGAAAGGGCTGGGCAAATGAGATTAAATGACTTGCCTAGGATCATACAGCTAGGAAGTATCTAAGGCTACATTTGAGCCCAGGTCCTCTAGACTACAGGCCTAGCTCTTTATCCACTGAACCACCTAGTTGCTCCACCTGTTTACACTCAAAAAAAGCATTGAGATACCTTAAAGAACTTTTGTTTATGTGTATTAAAGTTATCAACACTACTTTAGAAAGGAAAATGTCTTAATATTATCATACGGATAGGTTTGATTTTGTGGGAACTGGCTAAGAGCCCTTAAACCACACTTTGAAAACCTCTATTCTATTCTGCCTCTTTAAGAAGAAGAAATTGAGGAGCAACTAGGAAGTTTAGTGGATAGAAAGTCAGGTCTAGACACAGGAAATCCTGGGTTTAAATCTGGCCTCAGGCACTTCCTAGCTAAGTGCCCAGGAGCAAATCACTTAACACCAGTTGCTTAGTCCTTACCACTCTTCTCCCTTGGCATCAATACTCAGTATTGATTCTATGACAGAGGATAACAGTAGAATTGCTCATTGGCTACAGGAGTGGGGTGGGAGGAGGAGAGGGAAAGAATATGAATCATGTAACCATGGAAAAATATTCTAAATTAATTAATTAAATAAAAAATTTTAAATTAAAAAAAGCTAAGACAGAGGGTAAAAGTTTTTATTTAAAAGAAGAACAGGAGGAAACTGAGGCCCAGGAAGGGAAAGTGGTCTGTCTAATTTAACCTGCAGAAGTTGGAGAGCCCACATCTTACTCCCAGTTCAGGGCTTATTTAGTTTGCCCTTGAATTGATTGGGCCCTAAGAAGTTGATTTACAACAAATTTCTAGAAATCTGATTAATAAATGCCCATTTATTGATTTACAATGGGGATAATATCTACTATGTAGGTTAAAGAGTCATGCCTTCCTGATGCAAACCTAATTGCAGCTGTCTCAGACTCTCTCTTTCAGCAACTCTCATGAATCAGCCCAGCCCAGTTCTACTGGTTTTAACTAGGATTCCAAGCTGGGACAGCTCCCACCCCAATATCAGGTCTTTTGGGGATGCACTGAGCCACCAAACTCTCTTTGGCCTATAAGTGGGAAATCTCTTTCTTCCTCACTTCAGCTACCAGAGTTTTAATTTGTCAATTAAATTTGTCAATTAGAGCTTCTACCAGGAAACTAAGAGAAAAGCCAATCCTCCTAACTATAAAATTATACTTGCAGAATACAGATTCCTTAACTAACATTAAGCCATAAGCTGATTTTATCTGCCACACAGCAACCTAGGTACTTTTTCTCTCACAGGCACACAAGTACCCACTTTTGTTTCTATCCACAACCCTTCCTGTCCTGTTTAATTTGAAGACAGTATTTTTACTGGTTGTAAGTTTATCACTTTTCATCGAGAGTTGCCTTTCTCACACTCTGGCAATATATAATGAGAGTCATAAAACTGTTCTTACCCTTTGACCCAATCAGTGATCCCAAGGACTATACTCTAAGAATGATGGAATTGTAGATTTAGAGCTAAGCTAGAAAGGATCTCAGAGGCTTAGTCCAGCCCTCTCCTTTCCATGTTTTGGAGACTGGGGCCCAGAGAAGTTAAAGACTTACCCAAGGTCACCCAGGCAATTAAGAGGTAGAACCAGTGGCAGCTTGATGACATGGTAGATAGAAGGCTAGATTCAGTGTCAGGAAGACCCAAATTTGAATCCTCTCTCAGATGCTTCTATACTGTGTGATCCTGAGCACTCTCTCTGTGCCTCAGTCTCCCTATCTGCAAAATGAGGGAGTTGGACTTGATGGCCTCTGAAATCCCTTCCAGTAAAATTTATACTCCTATGAAATTAGGTCACCTCACTGCAGAACAAGAGTTTTTTCCATTATACCATGCCTATGTGCACAAAGATAGTATATCCAATCTTCTTCACAATAGCAACAAAAAAAAAAATGACAATAGTACTTCTATAGTGCTTTACGGTTTCCAAAGAACTTTACAAATATTTGATCTTCACAATAATCCTGGGAGGCAGGTGGTATTATTATCCTTATCTCACAGATGAGGAATCTGAGGCAGACAACTGTTAAGTGACTTTCCCAGGGTCATACAGTTAGCAAGTATTTGAAGCCACGTTTGAACTCAGGTCTTCTTGACTCCAACCTCAATACTCTATTCATTGTACCACCTAGCTGCCTCCTCTCCTCATCCCCTGTTAATTATGAGGTAGGCAAGGAGGACTCAAAGCAGCTGCTTCTTCAAGCTGCTAGATGGGACCAGCAGCATCCTTGTCTTAAACACATCTTTCCATCCTTATTTGATTCAATGGAACAAGGGTTTGTTAGGCATCTATATGTGTGCCCAACCCTATTCTGGAGGCTAGAGATGCTAAAAATCAAAATGAAAGCAGTCTCTGTCTTCAAAGGAGTAAATACAAAATAGATGCAACCTAAATACAACATAATTTCCCAGGGAGAGAGAGAAACATGGTGCTAATAAGTGGGACTGGAGGAGGTGGCCCTTGAGGTAAGAGGGTTCCAGGAGGCAGAGGTAAGGAAGGAGAGCCTGTAGAAAGGAACTGAGGCAAGTGATGGACATGTGTAGGAAACAGCAAGTGAGACAGGATCCTGGAAGGGAACCACCGTCTGGTTTCAGCTGAATATGACCCTTTTCACTTCTCCCTGAACTTCTAGAAAAAGAGGTGAGCAAAGGCTGGAGAGTAGAATTAACTGGGAAAAAAAAAGAGTGGAATCAGAGTGTAAATTGTTTCATATGCTAAACAGAGGAGCTTATGTTTGATCCTAGAGGCCATAGGGAATTAATATGCTTCTTAAGTATGGGAGAGACCACTATTATCCCCAAATGCTTCTGATTCGCCCTGATTGGTGCTAATTTTTTAAAAAATTATTTATTAATTTTATTTTTAATATTTTTCCATGTTTGCATGATTCATTTTCTTTCCCTTTTTTCTTCCCTCCACCTCCCAGAGTTGACAAGCAATTTCACTGGGTTGTACAAATGTTATCACTTGATACCTAGTTCCATGTTATTCATTTTTGCTATAGAGAGACTTTTTAAAGCCTAAACCCCAAATCACATACCCATATATACATGTGATGAGTGATGTCATAAATTTTGCTTTTGCATTTCTACTCCCATAGTTCTTTCTCTCAATGCGGACAGCATTCTTTCTCATAAGCCCTTCAGAAGTGTCCTGCCTTGGTGCTATGATTTTAATTGGTTTTGTTGGACCACTGCTGGCAGACCTAGTGCTGACCAACAGTTCAGTCAGCCAGTGACGTCAGTCAAAAGAAGATTTCAGTCCTTTCCCAGCATTTTCCCATGCCCCATTAATATAAGCATCTACGTTTGTCTCTGGTCCACAGGGACATTTTTCCTTCACAGAAGATATTCATTTGGCCTTATCCATCTCACTTTTTCCTTAGTGTGTAATGCTCATCTAATGTTCACCTTCTTCAAAGCCTTTTCTCTGTTCACATTATACTTAAATATTTCCATACAGCTTCACTATGGTTCTCCCCAACAGAGTACCCTAGGGATTGGTGCTTGGCCCTGAGCTGCTTACCATTTTTATTAATGACTTGGATAAAGACATGGATTGTAGATGATATAATCCAAAGAAGGATGCAGGGGTGTCTCCTGGAGCTAGCTCCAATTGCCTCCAGAGATCTGATCGTTAAATTTTCTTTATTAAAAAAAAAAAAAAAAGAACTCTTCCTTTCTGTCTTAGAATCAAGACTAAGTATGGGTTCCAATCCAGAAGAGCAGTATGGGCTAGGCAATTAGGGTTAAATGACTTGCCCAGAATCATACAGTTAGGAAGTATCTGAGACCAGATTTGAAATCATGTTCTATCAACTCTAGGCCTGACTCTCGATCCACTGAGCCACCTTGTTGGGCCTGATGGTTAAAATTTCAGTATGAGCATTTATACCTTGGAAATCAGCTAATGCTACAAATTATGATTATAGAATATTAATATGGAATTAGAAGAATACTTGGAGAGCAGATTTTGCCACCAGTTGCCTTTACACTCTGTGCCTGGGACCTTTTCATCCTTAATATGTCTCTGCCATACCAGCCCTCTTTTCCTGTTGGTGAGTTCCTTTCAGGGCCTCCATATTGAGGTTAGCTAGACTTAATCCCTCTCCCTGGCTGTGCTTCTGATTCTTTAGATTTTGATACCATCTGCCCAGGAGGCTCCCTGTTCAAGGTCCTGTTACATGATGTCTTTCCTATCAGAGTGGAAGAGCCTTGAGGGAAGTATCTGTCTTTTGCCTTTTATTTTGGCAACTCTAATGCTTAGCACAGTGCTAGGCACATTGTAAAGACCTAATCTATTGCTGCCTGCTTTGACTGTGAATATTTATTACATGGATTTTTTTTTAATGAAGACAGGGAAGTAGAAGGGAAAGAAGATAAATGCTTGTTAAGGGAAGCCAATTAAGAGTTCAAAATAAAAATAGGACACATACACACAAAACATCATTGAAATTATGAGGCACCATGTCGGCATGAATATAGGCCTCACTTTTCTTTTCAACTATGGAGCCAGGGTTATTTTCCAACAATTGTGATGAGGTTTTTTTCCCCTCTTTCCAAGAGATCTCATGTGAGAGAGGCAACCTCTATTTAGAGCAGTATGATCAATCAAAAGAAAGATAAAAATTGCTTTATAAAATTTGGACTGGCCTTTATAGGCTCCTGAACCAAAAAACTGGCTGGCCCAGAAGAGCTACTTCCTTTCTTTTGGGTGCAGAGCTGAAGGCCATTTCAGTCCCAGGCAGCCCCTCATCCTGGAGGCTGTCAATGGCTCAGAAACCTCCTCCAAGTCACGTCTTACCTTGGACTGTAAGATGGTGTCCACCCTGGAACCACATTTTGGGTGCTGTAGATAAGTAACAGCGCAGCCTACTGGTGTTGTCCTGTGATGGAGCAGTGATGACGCTCAGGCTTTTCAAGGTATACCTGGTCTTTGGCCTTTTCTCTGAATCCTGAAGATTTACTATCACTTTTTCCCCTGAGCCAAGACACTGCAGGTTAGCCACTATTTGGTTATGGCCTGATGATTCCCTTTTGGCTTCACCCTGGGCTTCTGGAAGCAGAAGTGGGCAAGTGTAAGAGAAGGAAGTCTGCTGTGGGAGACGTGGTTAAAACCTTTTGAAGGACTGCCAACCTCACCTGCATCTGGCAAATCAAATACAAACCATGCCTGTTTTCCTCTTTCCCCTCTCCCTTTTTCTTCACTCTCCCTCCTCCTTCCTTCTTCTCTTCTCTGTTCCTCTCCACTCCTCTCCACTCCTCTATTCTCTTCTCTCCTTCCTTTCCCCACTCTTCCTTCTCTCCTCTCCTTTCTTCCTTTACTCCTCTATTCTCCTCTGCTCTTCTCACCTCTTCTCTCCTTTTCTTTCTTCCCCTTTCTTCTTCCTCTCTCCTTTTTCTACTCTTCTATTTCCCTCTTCCCCACCTTCTGGATTGCCTCCTTTCTCCCTTCCCTCTTCAACATTCCCCCTTTTTCAGACACAAATATGTATATATATATATACACACACAACACCCTACTCAGAAGAGCATAGGTTTTAATCTACTCTTCCCTCCTCTAGGTTTTACTAGACAGCCATCCTGGCAGTTCCCATGAGGAAGAGGGCAATAGCTAGGGCTGGCACTTTCCTTGTAAAGCAGGTGAATTCTTCTTTGTTGCAATTTTAATGGTTTGTTGCTCCTGGATGCCCTTGGTTTCCTTCCTTTCATGCTCTGCTGTCTTGCTATCAACAATCACTTTAATATCCTAACAGATATAACTTTGTTCCTCCATAATGAAAGTGAGGACAATGAAGGCCTAGAAAGGCCATATGAGTTGCCCTGAGAGCAGGAGACAGAAAGCAGGTGAATGAGGAGCTCCTAAGGGTGTGAATGGNTATATATATATATATATATATACACACACAACACCCTACTCAGAAGAGCATAGGTTTTAATCTACTCTTCCCTCCTCTAGGTTTTACTAGACAGCCATCCTGGCAGTTCCCATGAGGAAGAGGGCAATAGCTAGGGCTGGCACTTTCCTTGTAAAGCAGGTGAATTCTTCTTTGTTGCAATTTTAATGGTTTGTTGCTCCTGGATGCCCTTGGTTTCCTTCCTTTCATGCTCTGCTGTCTTGCTATCAACAATCACTTTAATATCCTAACAGATATAACTTTGATCCTCCATAATGAAAGTGAGGACAATGAAGGCCTAGAAAGGCCATATGAGTTGCCCTGAGAGCAGGAGACAGAAAGCAGGTGAATGAGGAGCTCCTAAGGGTGTGAATGGCCCAGAGCTTCATAGATAGGAGGTCGTGAGATCCAAGTAAGTCATGTTTTAAATGACAAGAGTTATCTTTTCCCTCTCCATGACCTTAGTTTGATCCTAGGATCATAGATTTAGGGACCCCAGAGGGTACCTAGTCCAAACCGTATCAATTAACAGATGAAGAAACTGAGGTGAGGCCCAGAGGTGAAGGCACTTGGTCATATAGGTATTAAGTAGCAGAGGCAGGAGTTGAACTAGGGTCCTCTCCCTCCCCAAAATCAATGCTCTTTCCATTGTCTCCTTCTTCCTCCCTAGTTCATATTTGGCCCTAGGGCTCAGGACCAAAGGAGAAGGCAGGTTTCAGAAGGCAAGTTTCAGCTCTTAATTTTTTTAATTGAATTTTTAAATTAAAAAAATTAAATTATGAAAATCAGTTTTTAAAGTTTTCCAAGACATGTTTTTAGCCCTCACTTCTTCCTGTCATGAATCTTGAGTCTAGAGTCTCCATTATAGGAAGCTCATCTCTTCTTTAATGTTGCCCACCATACCTCAGTGGGTATGTCTAATGTCTGGGCCTTCTTCATTGTTTAGGCTCTGTCTTCCCCCTTTCTGACCCTCAGCAAGACCCCTAGGGTAGGCAGGGAGCTTCTTGGGTCCTCCCAGGATTATGTGTAATTAATTATCTTAAAAGGGTTTCAAAGAGGCTGACCTTCCACATAATTCATCTTCAGGACTTGGGACGAAAAAGTGTCCTCCTAAAGGAAAAATTCTCCAAGACAAGTCTCCTTACCTTGTATCAGCAGCACCTTGATGCTTCTCATGTCTCTTGGGAATAATCCAGGAAGCTGCTCCACTTGACAGCTACTGCCTTTGAGTTCTGAGGAATGGAGATGAAAGAAAACCAGTGTTTACTGAAAGTCCACTGGGAAGAATCCTAGAGGCTCTGAGAGTTGTAATAATAATAGCAATAATAACAATAATGGGTTATCCTATATTCAGACTATCTCCATCCCTCTGAAAACTTTGGACACCTTTGAATTTGACAGGTGAGTTTTCACCTTGTATTTCCTAGCCCTGGCCTCCCTGGCTATTTCCTCACTTATGCCCCATCATGTAGACACTCTTCTCTCCCCTCCTTTCATCTTTTCCCCCAAATAATTTTCTTTCTTTAAAAAAAAACCAAAACCCTTTACTTTCTGTTTTAGAATTAGTACTAAATATCAGTGCTAAGGCAGAAGAGCTGTAATGGCTAGAAAATTGGGATTAAGTGACTTGCCCAGGGTCACACAGTAAGGAAGTGTTTGAGACCACATTTGAACCCAGGACTCCTGTGTTTAGACCTGGCTTTATAGCCACTAAGCCACCTAGTTGTTCCTCAATTTCTTCTTAAAGAGTTAGATTAGACCAGCAGTTCTCAAAGTGTGACCCAAGGGCTCTTGGCCAGTCCCCACAAAGTCAAACTTATCTGTATAATAATACTGAGACATTTTCCGTTCTAATGCAGTAAATACTGATAGCTCTAATCCATATAAGCAAAAGGTCTGGCTCTCTATTCATTAAGCCCTTCCCCCACCAATGTTCAATCAGAGCTACATAAAGACTCTTTCACGTGTTCTCCTATTAGAATGGAAGCGACTTCCCTACACTTCCCCTATTAGAATGTAAAGTTTTGGAGATCAAAGCTACTTTGCTTGCTTATATTTATATTTCTAATACTAAACACAGTGCATGGCATATAATAAGTGCTTAATAAATTATTGCTTTATGTAGAGCATCCATCTTTCTGTCTGTCTGCATGGTACTATCACATACTATCTCATTTGATTCTTTTATCGTCACTTAATTTCTTTGTACCTCAGTTTCCTCACCTGTAAAATGAGTGAGTTGGATTAAATGACCTCTGAGGTTCCTTCCTGCTCTAGATCTGAGATTTTATCAACCTGGGATTACGTTACTTTGCATCACACTCATCTGAGTCTGTATCCTATTACTCTGCTAGATGCTATGGCCCACGAGAGTGTGGATAATGTCTTCTGTCCATTTGGCACCTCCTCCATTGTCTAGCATGGGGATCTGTATAACATGGCCATTTAGTGAATGTCAAATTGCATTTCATTGAATTGAACAAACTTAAGGTCATGGATATAGAAGTGGAAGGGGCCTCAGAAGTCCTCTTGTCCAATCCCCTCATTTTATAGACAAATAAATTTGTTTATGGTCGCTCCGGGGGACAGCCCAGATTCTAACCCAAATCTTCTGAATTGTAATCTAATACTATTTCTTCTCCACCAAGTGACCTATCCCAGGACGGGACTCAGACTGTGTAATAAATTGGTAGATCCTAACTATTTTCATGTGATTAAAAGTAGAGCCTGTTTTCCTCAGTTTCATAATTTGTAAACTGAGCTGGAAAAAGAAAAGGCAAACCATTCCAGTATCCTTGCCAAGAAAAGCCCAAATATGGTCATGAAGAGTCACACATGACTGAAACAACCAAACAACAGAGGTGGAGAGAGAAGAAGACTATCAACTGCACAGGTAAACAGGCCAGGCATTTTCTTTATTTTACAGTTAGAGAAACTGAGGCTCAGACAGATTATATGACTTACTCAAGGTGATCTGGCTATTAAGAGGAACTGGGTTTTATGCTTCCTAGGCCAGTAGTCTCTCCCTTCAAAGAACTTACTGTTTAGTTGAGGAGACCAACAGGAATGGAGGAAAAAAAGAATTATAAAAAGAAGAATGAACACATCACAACACAGAAACAAATATGAATTAATTCAGTATGATGCTAATGCTAGGGAGAGGAGGAGGGAAGAAAGTGAAGGAGAGGTCAGAGCATATGAAGATTGGTTGAAGGAATGGGAATATTTCAAACTGGAGAATAGAAGACTGGGAGGGAGGGACAGGGGAAGGACATGATAGCCTTTCCCTAGCATAGAATATAGAAGGACAACTGGGTAGCTCAATGGATTGAGAATCAGGTCTAGAGACGGGAGATCTTGGGTACAAATCTGGCCTCAGACACTTCCTAGCTGTGTGAGCCTGAGCAAGTCACTTAACCCCCATTGCCTAGCCCTTACCACTTGTGAAGATAAGATTAACTCTCTCCTTGCCTATTTTTAGTTAATTTTTATTAGCTAGCATTTTTAGCTAAATTAGCTAATATTTTTAAGCTAATTTTTAGTTAAATTACCCAGTCCTGGGTAAATTTAGCTAATTTTAGCAGAATCAAGAACTTAAAGAACCCCTACTTGACACTAAGAGAGCTGTCACTTCCTGTCCCTTCCCCACTTTATGGGAACCAATCAATAGTCTTTCAATTTGCCTAGCACTGCCCCAGAGGGGGGGGAAGGGGATGGCCTCTGGAGTTGTCACCCACTTTAGCACTAGACTTGAGAACATTCTTACTTAGTGTCAAGTAGACATACTTTAAGTTCTTGATCTGATTAGCTAAAAATAGGCAAGGGGAGAGTTCACACTCTTCTGCCTTGGAACCAATACACAGGATTGATTCCAAGATGGAAGGTAAAAAAAAAAAAATAGATTATAGGCTTGTTCTTTTTGTGTCCAGAGGGCAGAAATAGGTGGGTGTGGCAAAGAGGCAAATTTAGGCTTGGTGCCAGGAGGATTTTTCTAAGACATGGAGCAATTGAAAGATGGGGTTGGCTGTTGCCCATATCAAAGTTCTTCAGCCAAAAGCTAATGAATGACTCCTTGTTGGGGATGTTGAAGACAAGATTATTTCTCATATGTGGATTGGCTGCCAAGGTTCCTTTCTACTCTGAAATTCTGTATTTCTGTTGAGTTAGGAGAGGAAGGAAGGACTGTCCCCTGTACTTCCACTTAATTTACTCTTTCTAACCTTGCTTCCTTTCCCTTCTGCTCCCTAGCTGACCTGTTTTAGTAAAGAGAACTTTTGACAGCTTCTTAGGTTTAACTTTGGACAGGATACCTCCATGCATGTCCTTTCTCTTCCACAGGTCATAAGAAATAGGACTCTACACACTTTACTTAATACCCAGTCTGGATCCCATCCTGAAATGAATTACTTGGGGGGAGTAGAAGTAGTGCTAGATTCCAAGGCAGAAGATTTGGCCTCTGTCACAAGGTCACAGATGACCCTGAATGATTCACTTATCCTCTCTGCTTTAGTCTCCTATAAAATGAGGAGTTTGGACAAGATGACTTCTAAGGCCCCTTCCACTTCTAAATCCATGACCTTATGTATGTTTGATTCGATGAGGTACAATTTGACATTTATTAAATGACTGTTATACAGATCACCTTACTAGGCAACGGAGGAGGTGCAAAATTGTGCATTTTCTCCATCAATTATATTTACAGTGGCAATAACTTCCCAATAACTCTACATGTTGTTCTTCTTGTTTTTCATTTATTGGGTAGGTGAGACTTGTGTCATATGGTCTGAATCTGAAACTGATAAATCCCTGTGAACACTGATTTTCTTTTCTATTCTGTTTGAATGTTGACTGTCCTACCAAATTATTAAATAAAGACTTCTTTAAAAGTATATTCTTTGGGGCAGCTGGGTAGCTCAGTGGATTGAGAGCCAGGCCTAGAGACGGGAGGTCCTAGGTTCAAATCCGGCCTCAGAGACTTCCCAGCTGTGTGACCCTGGGCAAGTCACTTGACCCCCATTGCCTACCCTTACCACTCTTCCACCTATAAGTCAATACACAGAAGTTAAGGGTTTAAAAGAAAAAAAAAAGTATATTCTTTGTATTTGATGTATAAAAATGGAGGAACAAAAGATCTAGTTAGGACAAATGTATTTCTTGTAGTTATAACCAATAGCAGCAAGCCCTGGAAAATTGAAAGTTAGCAACAATATTGTTGCCCATGTATGGGTAATGTCTGTTGCAAAGAAAAACTACTTAGATTGTAATCAATTCATAAAGGAATTGTTTTTATAACTGCAACAGAATCATTTGTTAAAGTATTTATCTTATACCATGATTTTAAGTTTTAATAGAAATATTCACTGACTTGGTATAAAATAAACCTCAACACAAACAACAAAAACAATCTCAACACACACACACAAAAACCAACTTGGCCTCAGGTTTTGACTAAAGTGCTTTGGGGAAAGTCCTTTTCAGAATGTTTTCAAAATCGTAAAGACAGTTTCCAGAAAACAGTAGTGATATTATCATTCATTCAGACAGTTAGTCAGTCAACATATATTGAGCACCTTCTATGTGCCCAGCCCTGAGTAAAGTGCTGGGATACAAAGAAAGATTAAAAAAGCTGTTCTCATTCCCAAGGAGCTCACAAGCATTCAACTCCAAAGCACAGAGAGGTATCCCTGCAGCTGAGCCCAGTTATGCAAACAAGGATGTACCACCAAGCTAGAAAAAGGATAAAGTGGAGATGATCAACAGAAGGCACTAGAGTTAAGGGAGTTAATCTATGGGTTACAAAGAGAGCTAACATGATCCTCATATTCATGACAACATGACAATAGTGAGTGATGGTTCCCATAGACCTGTCCAAAGGTATAGGAAAAGAGCCTTGACTCTGGCCACTGCCTGCTCATCTTCAGCGGCTTCTCCATCTCAGATGACTGATGGAGCAGAGCAACAGTCCCCAAGAGGAAGTTTTTTTTGGTGTGTGTGGGGGAGAGAGTGGGGGGAAGGGGAACCCTTCTCCCAAACCTGAGAAAGGAGGGGGGGAGATAATGGGTCTAAATGAGACTGGGGAAAAGAGACAGCTAGAGGGGAATTTGGCAGCCTAAAACAGACTGCAGAGCCCTAAGAGGACTTGAGGGGAGGGGATCCCAGCTCTGTGAGTTGCCCCTTCTCTAGCCTTCCCCAATTTTTCAGTTTCCTCTTGTTTAGGACTTTTTATTTTTTATTATTACAAAAAATTGTATTCTCGTTTAGTAAAAACCAAAAGTAGGGGCAAGAATGATCTTCGGGGTGTTTTGTCTTCAGCCTTTTTTAGGTTTCCCCTGTGGCAAGAAAGATTTATGGATTTTTTAAAATTTATAGATTATTTATTTATAGATTTTTAAAATAGATTAATTCTCCAAGGTTGATTTCTATGGGGAATGAGATGAGAGAGGTTCTTACCTTTCTGATTGGCATCATAGGATGCAAAAATCAGGCTAAAGAACAGAATTGTATCCATATTCGCTATAGCACATGTTCCCTTTTGGGTAGTTGATCTACCAGGGCTGCTCCCACTGCTGCCAAGGGTAGGTCTGATCCTGGGAGAGTTTCCTTCAACCCAGAGAGATCGGCTTCTTTTCTCAATGATTAAGACTTTGAGCCGATATGAGAATAGGCTGAATTATTTGTTAATGATTGACTCAAGAGGTCTTCCCCAACTTCCTTGAGAGTGCTGACAAAGGAAATTGTTTCCTAGGGAGGTTTCCCCAAGCTGAGAGGGCACAGAGACGCACATCTACATGCAGAGGCATATATCCATGCTCATAAGATTTAGATCTAGAAGGGATCTTAATGATCATTTAGTCCAACCTCCTCATTTTATAGAGGAAGAAAGGCACTGGCAGATAGGTTAAATGGCTTTCTTGCCCAGGTCACAGGCTATTAAGTTCCAGAGCCCAGTGCACAGACACACGTAGACACATGCATACAGACCCACAGAGGATTTGGACAAGGGCCACACAGAATGACAGAAAGGGGAAGGGCTCTCCTTGGCACTGACAAAGGCTTCTCTACACAAAGGCTTTGAGAACTAAATCAAGTCAAGTCCAATGATCTATTAAGCATCTTCTAAGTGGCAGGGCTAGGCGGCACAGTGGACAGAGTGCTGGGCCTGGAGTCACGAAGAACTGATTTCAAATCCAGCCTCAGACACATCCTAGCTGTGTGACCTTGGGCAAGTCACTTAACTTTTGTATGCCTAGGAGGCAGCTAGGTGGCTTAGCCAATAAAGTGCCAGACCTGGAATCAGGAAGTCTGGCCCCAGATACTTCAATTGTGTGACCCAGGACAAGTAACTTAACCTCTGATTGTCTGACAAAAGGACTCATTAGAAAAGAAAATGGCAAAACTTGCCAAGAAAACCCATGGAGAACTCTGGTCCATGGGGTTATAAAAAGTTGGCCATGATCGAATGACAATAACAATACAACCAAGCTCCAACCTACATTTTCAGCTTTCTTATACTTTACTTTCTTTCATGGACTCTACAGTCTAGTCAAACTGGCTTTCTTGGTATTCCACTCAAATGAGACTCTCTCATCTCCATGCCTTTGCACAGCCTCTCCCCCATACCTGAAAATGTATAATTAGAAATCTTGAACCCTTGGACTTCATCTCCCAGCATCCCTTTCCTCCTTCATCCTCACCTTGTGTGCTTACATTGTTTGTATATAGTTGGTGTAACTCTGCTTCTCGCCTAAAGCTGGCTTTTACTCAGGTTTTTACTTTTGCCTTTTTTTCTTTTACTTCAAGTTGTTATTAATAAATCTTATTAAATATAATACTTGGAGTATTTGGATATTAATTTTTAATCTCACAAAAGCCTCTCCTTCCTCACTTCCCACTTTCAGAATCTCCAGTTTCTGGAGGAAACCAAGGAATCAGGAAGGGTCACCTCCTTCAAGAGGCCTTTCCTGATTCCCACATTTCCCCTCTGAAATAACTGCATTTATTTTGTAGAGAACCTGCACAACTTGTATGTCTCCAATAGACAAACCAAGGAATCAGGAAGGGTCACCTCCTTCAAGAGGCCTTTCCTGATTCCCACATTTCCCCTCTGAAATAACTACATTTATTTTGTAGAGAACCTGCACAACTTGTATGTCTCCAATAGACCGCAAGCTCCTTGAGGGCAGATAATGTCTCCTTTTGTCTTTGCATCCCTGGGAACTAGTGCAAGGCCTAGTACATTGGAGTTGTTTAATAAAGGCTGGGTGATTGACTGACATTTTTATACCAGCTGACACCCATGCTTCACATGTACTCTGTCTTTGCCACCTCTTCGAAGAATTCCTAGTTCCCTTCAAAACTTAGCTCAAATAGTGCAGTCTAGGTGAAGCCTCGAAGACACTACTTGCATCAAGGGATTTTTCTCCTCTTTAAACAACACTTTTAGATCTGGAAACTATACACAACCATGAAAACAATCATCTCAAGTTAATTACCCCTCTTCCACACCTGTTAGAGCTCCATTCCCTCTCCTCTCCAACTATTGCCTTTTCCCCAATTATATTGTGTTTACTTTGCAAATTCTTTTCTATATACATGTCATCTCCCCTAGTAGAATATAAACCCCTTAACAGTAGGAACCCTCATTTTTGGTTTTGTATCCCCAGTGCTTAGCACAGTTCCTGGCACGTAGAAAGCATTTAATATTTAATTTATGTTTGTTGGCTTATTGATGGAATTATCGTTCACATGATAGATCTTTCTGTAGAACACTGAAGTTAGATGCTAGCAGTAACAATTCCCCTGGGTACTGGTTGGTAGGCCCTACAAAATGGAAGTTATGCTGTCTAGAATTCAGGAAAGTGTTGACAGATGATCTTAGATGAAGGAAATAAATAAGCATTTATCAAATATTATTCCAGGCCCTGAGCTAAATGCATCATAAATATTTCATTGAATCCACACAACAACCCTAGAGGTAGATTTATGTATTATATTATTTATTATATAGATCTATCATCTCCACATAATCTGATAAGGAAGGCTTAGTTGATAAAGAAATAGTGGGACAGGGGAGTTGATCTTGACTGTTAACTCATAGCTGCTTCTCCGAAGTGCCATTGAGTCACAAGTTTATTATATATGAAAATTCAAACTCCCTTTCACCCACAAGCACAGAGTTTTACAGCTCTGTAGACATTTCAATTAGTTTAGACGATACACAGAAACTCAGAAACTTCAGGGTGAACATAAGAACCTGGCTGGACCTTCAGCTGAGTGATTATTAGCAAGCTAAGTCTGAGAATACTTTTCTCTGGGGCAAATGTTAAGCAGCCCAGGACCAGGTGCAGATCCCTGGGGTACTCTACTGGAGAGGGCCATAGAGAGCTCTAGTACACTCCTGGTTCCAAGGCATCTTGGTGGCCCCTGTTACTTTCCTAAGATCAATGGAGAAAGTAGGCAAAGATAAGAATTATCCACAAAATTTGGCATGCTTTAATGAAATTATTATTTTAGGCAAGACTCTAGAAGAATATTAGGAGAAACTGAGAAAAGTATTGGCTAAGAAGAAAATGGTCTGAAGCTTTCAATAGGCAAGTGCTAGTCCATTTTTAAAAAAACCATTACGTTCTGACATAATCAATAAAAGTAGGGGGTAGCTGGGTGGCTCAGTGGATTAAGAGCCAGGCCTAGAGACGGGAGATCATGGGTACAAATTTGATCTCAGACACTTCCCAGGTTAATGATCCTGGGCAAGTCACTTAACTCCCATTGCCTAGCCCTTACCCCTCTTCTGCCTTGGAACCAATACATAGTACTAATTCTAAGATGGAAGGTAAGTGCTTTTAAAAAATAAAAATTAAATTAAAAAAGTAGATCCAAGGCAGAAGAGCAGTAAGGGGTAGGCAGCTGGGATTACTTGCCCAGGATTACACAGCTAGGAAGCATCTAAGGTCATATTTGAACCCAGAACATCCTGTGTCCAGACCTGGCTCTCTTGAGTCACCTAGCTATCCCAAAGTGCCGATTTTGAAGAACCCCTGTCAAGTATGTGGCTCACATAGTATTTCAACAAGGTATGAGCAATGACTCAGAGAATATAGAAGTACCTCTGAATGGCTAATCTATAGAATTTTCAAGATCTAAGGATTTTCTAGGATTTGGTGATTGTTATCACACATTTATTAAGAACTATACTTCCATGACTAAACCACTGAATGACCATATTCATGATTAAGAGACAGAAACAGAAGGACAAGAAATATAAAGTTGTATCATAACTGACAAAGCCCTCAAATAAGATTTTTGTAAAAACTCTTAGCACAGTTTCTGGCCCAGAGTAGGTGCTCTATAGATGCTTATTCCTTTCTTATCTCCTCTTCTTTAGTGACTGATGAATGGGCAACTATGAATAAGCATTCAAAAACTTGGTCACCTTGTCATCTTGGTCACCACAAGCACCTGTATTAACTTATGCAGATCCGAACAAGCCTTTTTTCCTGTGTATGGATATTAGCATGGAGGATTTGAGAATCATTCTGTATCAAGAGTACAGAGATCACCAGAGTACAGCTGATTTTGCCAGCAGCGGACTGAGCAACTTCAGGACTCTTTCATTACCCAAGCTGGAGTTCTTGGCTTTGAAGTGGTCTGTGACTGAGAAGTTCAAAGACTATGAGTGTGGAATGCAGTGGCAAGTGTGACCAGACAAAAATCCATCCACATATATGCTGACTAGGGCCAAGTTAGTTGCTACTTGTCAAATACAAGTAGTTGTTCAGTCATTTCAAACTCTGAGACCTCATTTGGGGTTTTCTTTTTCTTTTTTTAATATTTTCTTTTTCTCTTATTTTTTTTTACCAATTATATGAAATAAATTTCCACACAAGTTTTCTTAGATTATATGATCAAACTTATCTTTTTTTTCTTGAATTTTATTCTTTTTATTTTGCCAATTAACTTCATACAACCCACGTGACTCAGCCGCTCATCCTTAGCTGACCTGAGGTACCCTTTTCAAAGAAAAAAAAAAGGTGTGTTTAGAATTTCCCTCAGGGGGATGGGATGTGTGTTAAGTTTTTTTAAATTTGATAATGTCAAAATATACGTATATTTAACTCTTTTTGGAGTAATTTCAAGGGGAAATGTATAATTCTCAGAAGAAAATGTATGTTTTATAATCTATAATGTAAAGTTTAAATTCTTTTGAGAATAATTTCAGGATAAGGATCTTGCCATCTCCCCAGAATCCAGACTACGAACCTGTTTGGTGAAGACACTATGAAGATGCCTGAAAAGCCTTTACTGTACCATGAAGACCAAAATTTGAACCTTGGGGTGCAGTTAATTGAATTTATGGGGAGTGGAAACTGAGTTGAACATATTGTTTTGATTGTACTTGTTATACCAATAGGGGACTGCCCCCAGATTGGTTTTTTTTGTCAATGCAGCTAGTTATATCCATTTGTTTATCCATTTCTTTTATTCCCCAAATTCCTGAATTTTTAGAAGTTGTCTATGTTTACAGGTCCAGCAAAGAAAAAAGACCAATTTTTTTTTTTGCCGGACCTCAGGGGGAAATGTTATTTGAAATTTGGGAAATGCCATCTAAAAGTATATATATATTTTCTATGGACTCGTAGGGACCTTAAAAACTACATTTCCCATGGTCCAACGGGTTTCCTGTTTTGGATTACGTATTCAAGGTGAGGGACTGTTTTAAATAGGGGGAAGTGACTTTGAACTTCCTCTTTAGCTACCTGAGCTAGCAGGCGCGGGAAGGTACAAAAGGTAAAACGGCGGAGACAGTTTGAATTCTTACCGGTGCGTGGTCTAATGATTTTACCAGCATGGCCATGGCTTTAATTAAAACATTAATTTATATTATTATATCAGTCTTTATCATTTTTAATCTTAACAGCCCCTAGCTACCCTGGGTAGTATTCTTTGGCAACTATAAATTCTGTATATATTACCAGAAGTGGAAGACTTACATAAGCATTAAAATCCTGTCCTGAGGGTTATGAGACCCTGAAGTAAGGGCAACATTTAAAGGAGAAAAAGCTAAGGTGATAACAGCATAACTAAAAGTTGGGGACTTCCATCAGATAGCCTGGAAGTAAAGTCTCTGTGAACTATGCATCTTTCTTGGTTGTCTGTGGGTGCCTGACTATAGGACAGATGACTGATGAGGGATAGCGAGAAGTTCTACTAGGTAGACCTTAAGGAAAGATATCAAGAGACTCAAGTTCTAGCCTTTTGAAAGCACCTTATTATGGAGACCATGGCAAAAGTAAGAACTACTTGGTGCAATACTGTTTTATACTGTCACTGATCCCATACACCAGGAAGCTGTAGCTGTAGAACCCCAAAGTTATGACAGAAACTAAGCAACCACAAGCAAACACAACCTAGGGACTCCCCGTTCAGGATGGCTCTGAGAAACCCAAGGTTACTAACAGGTCAGGATGTCTTAGAGAAATCCATGGTCACTAACAATAGGCTGTTCATTAGGCTCCCAAATGTAGCATAAAAACCCTACATACTTGGGGAAACAGTCAAAAACCACTAACTACAAAGGCTATAGAAGTTCCACTTCAGAACTACAGGGCACCCCTGAGTCTGCCCACACCCACCACCTTACCCTCCACCCCCTGAGTTTCCCCACCACCTTCTGAGCACTAGCCAGGAACTCCAAACGTATATAATCTTTACTCTGACTATGCCCACCCTCCCACCCCCCCATCCCCCGAACTCTCTTGCTGAGCTCCCCTAGTGGGCACTAGAAATAAAGACTTCCCTTTGCTTGGATTGCATTGTCTCCGTGTGCTCCTTGTTTGGCAATCCATTCGGACCCTAACATAGCATGTGTAGTGGCCTCATCCCAGTAAATCATCTTGAAAATCAGGCTAAATTAAACCATGTTGAGAGTAGCGAACAGTCCTCAAACCCATCTGTGAGTTAGGGGGTGGTCTACTGAAGGCGTGTGAAGACTTCTGGTAGAAGGGGTTTTTGAGAACAATTTGTTCCAGTGGCCAAGAAGGCAGTGGAAGCAAGCTCTAAAAAGTGCCTAGTGCTTAGTCAGACACTGACAAAACAAAGTCATCCACTGCATCTCAGTCTATCTATCACTAGTCATCTTAATTTTTATCTTGTCCCAGGACTTCAATAACTTTGGAAGAAAGTGAGGCTAACAGTTTTGTGCAACTCTGCCTCATTTAAATCCAATTAATGCTTAAGTCAAATGATATCATCAGTGATGTCATTTTGGTCCTTTTTGAGAGGTGGGTAATAGAATTTTGTACCCCAGAACTCCATTTCCCAGAATCCCTCTTTCATCCTTACGTTACATCCTTACGTTTTGGAGATAAAGTTTCTGTAACTTCGCCCTCACTCTCTCTCTTCTCCCGCTATCAAGGTCAGAAAAACTTCTCTTCACTCAGGTTCTTTCTATTTCCTCTACTTCAAGTGATTATTAATAAATCTTATAAAATATAAATACTTGGAGTTATTGGATATTAATTTTTATTTTACATTTTCGGTGAACCACTATGGAAGATAGACTCCTTGAATTTTTTTAAAAAAACCTTTGAGTAAAGGTTAGGGAGCAGAAAAGTTTTGCTCCTGCTGATAAGCTGCTTTTCACCCATGCTGTTTTTTTTTTTTTTTTTTCAATTTTTCTCCAGCCGCCCCACCTGGGGCTCCTGGCCAAAAGGGACTGCAGTTCATGCCCGATTGCACAAGGGTTTGAGAGTCATTTAGAAACACCTTGTTTTTTCTGCACAGAGAATGAGGTATAAATCCCCCCACCCCCACCCCAACTGGTTCTCAAGCCTGCACTAGCCATTTTTCAGCAGGGGAACACAGCATGGAGCAACCAATCCACACTATCCTAGCTAACCCCGGAAGGTTACCATGCTCTTGGCTGTGGAGATGGGGACTAAGGTATAACAGGGCTACTGGTTTTACTCCTGGGGTGGGGGGAAGGAATGGAATTCTCCCAAATTATTCCTTGTGAGGTTTTTTACTCCTAGGCAAGGCATACTAGGCTAGTGTCACCTATGGACAGGAGGTAGAGATGGCAAGCATGGCCCTGTTTCCTGCTTATCTCAAATAGCTCCAGTTTCCGGAGAACCTTACCAAGCTCACACGGCTTACATCTTTAGGATATTTTTTCTTGCTGCTATTCCTCAGGGTTCTTGTATTGATAGGAAACCTTGCAGTTGATAGCTTGCGTAATCTCGAAATTCAGATGGGAGATTCATCTCTCTATACCCCCTTGCAACTTTGGGCTGCCCAGTCTCTGCAGTGTATCCAATATGGGGTTCATCCACCCTATGCCCGGTGTGGGTATGGGGAATCCCAGAAGTGTGACCAAAGGAATCTAGATGGATGATGATACTGGAGAGGGGAAGTAACTTTAATGAGTCTGGAGGTGGATTTTAAGCCTTTTCAGACCCCATTGGTTTATTGATGCTAACTGTTTGAGTTTATTCCCATCCAAATAGTGAAGAACGCAGCTATTGGGATTGGAGAAAAGGACTCTTGAATTCAGTGCCTGTATCCTGTCACATATATTGTATTTGCTGATGGTTTGTTTTAAGATTTAATTTTTTTTTGTTAAGTTCACATATTAATCTAATCTAATATATTCTGTTATACTGAATCATTTTAAGTTACTGTATTCTGACCATTAGCTATATGTTCTGTTACATTGTCTTCATTTGTACCTCCCCATGTGACTAGTCTAGAGAAAATACCATTGCAAAAGTCCATAAACAATTTGCACAAACCCTTTTCCACGGTGTAGAAAATATAAGTAAAGGTAATGGAGACACCAGGGATATTACAATAAAACTAGGTGATTGTGGGTACACACACTGGAGTTTATGAGAGACTAGACCTGGACATGAAGACCAGAACAGCCAAGCTGCTCCTAACTGACAAAAGGACAGTTGATCAACTGTCACCCTGGGCCAGAGGCTTTGAATCCAACAGGCAAGGTAACAGGATATAACTAGTTTTAATTATGAACAACTAAAAGGTGGGATAGGGATGTCTACTCTAAAACCTTAAATCTAATGACAAAACCCACAGGGAAAGGGGAGGACTTATTTCTACACCAACTTAGTGATTTAAACTGACAGGGCCCAAGGAGCTGTAATGGAGTCTCTAAATGACTGCCTCAGTCTGGATCTGCCAGACTTGAGCAGCACAGCTAGGGGCTGATATGGCTTTGGGATTCTCACTGCAATCCACTGATTATCTCTGGATACCAAGAGCCACGGTGGTCTCAGGTACCAAGTAGGGAGGGTTTGCTTGAAACGCTGTCCACCAGATCTCAAACTTCTCCTCTTCCCTTGGCACAGCACTGTTGATCTTGTCTCTTTGCTAGATGCCACCACAACACAGGATCCTAGGGAAAATCAGGATACAGGATGTTCTTTTACTCTGAATTCTCCCAGGGCTAACCACAGTTTGTGTTAACCCCTAATGGAGTCCCACTCAGAGCACAACTCACTTCTTCCTGCTCCTTCATTCCATCTTGGAATTCCCAGCTCCAGCTCCTTCCTGCTAGGTACACCTTAATTCTTAATCAATAACTAATCTAATCTTCCTCACAACAATGGCAAAACCATAAATCCTTAGGGATACTGAGTTTGTCACAGGTCCATTGAGGGCACATGTTGCCTAAATGGCCTTTTGTTCTCTTTGCTTTTGTTAATTGTCACATAGATGATGATGGATTGACTCCATGAAACTGGTTACAACCTGTACACAACCTTTGGAGAATTTAATGACCTAAAAATTTAAATTGATTTTAAGGGGTCTTCGGAAATGATTTTCAGATATCTAGGAGCACCACTACCTCTGACTGATCATTTGCCTATCTTTGAATTGTTTGTAAAAAGAGATAATGGCCTATTTAGTAGTTGAAGTGAAGTACAATGGCATTATTGTATTCCCCACCTCCACACTTATTAAAAATGTAATGGATGAGACATTTGAAGTGATTTTCACTATTGTAGTCCTCTCCTCCACATTGCAAAGGATGGGACATATAAAGACATGCTGTCTACACTGTTACAGTCTCATACCAGAGTTGGGAGGTTTCCCAAGGTACTTGGTTACCCCATGATGGCTTATAATCTCATCTGGGAGGTGGGAAGGATTTTCCAATGGAGCCTAGTGTGGTTTTTATATTTGCAACTCTTCAGCTTATTCTACTCTTCCACCAGAATGATCTAGATTACTGGTGACATTTTAGACCCAAAAGGTTTTCATCAGCAGTATAGCTTTTTTTTTTCTGGGCTCCTTTGCCACATTTTGGAATGATGGCAATAAGAGACTTTGTTAAAAATATCTTAGCCAAGGTTGAAAGATTGGCTAGATCTGGAGAATTTGTGACAAGTATCCATGAGCTTCAAAAGTTGTTTTTTTTAATTTCACACAGCAAGTGACTATTGAGACTCATGTGAATCCTAATGATAGTGGGTTTGTTTGCTATTGTAATTAAATGGGCTCTTGTGACTTGGGGATTTTGGTACTTCTTTGAATGTGCATTACCTGTTATACTATTGTTTTATAAAGTTGTTTCATAGTGAAAATCATTTGCACTCACATTGTGGATCATGGCCAAGTTAAAAAGGAAATGAATCTCATTTTTAGGTAAGAAAACTTTGTATTCTGCCTCTACTTGGTTGACACAGTGTGTCACTGATTGTGAAATATATATATTTTAAAATTTTTATTATTTTTTTTCCTTGTATGTGCAATAGAGTATTTGAGCTTTCTTTTTTCTCTTAATTTTTTGTACTTGAAGCACATGTTATCAGTGTTAATGGTTTTTTGATTTTGCACTAGAGTAAGTTTAAAATGTCCCTTGGCCTTAATGTCAGTGCATACCCCAAAGCTTTAGACTATGGAAACTTGCCATTGATTGTTAAATATTATGGGACTTTGATTAATAATTGTGTCTGATTCCAGGATAAGGGATCACAAAAGAGTCACTGCACAGTGCCAAGGAGCACGAAGTTAACCTGCACAGTGCAAAGGAGCATAAGGTCAAGGAGATCAACCAGTCCTGGAGGAATTGATGAGATTTTTGTGCCAAGACAGGGGATTTGAACTTATTTGGGGGTTTTAGGAAGTGACTGTTCACAAAATCAGACACAGGATTCCCTTGTGCCAGATCCATACTTCTACCAAGTATCTCACTTTGGCGGCCATTCTGGCTCCCCTATCCCTGAGAGCAAAGGTAAAATCAGGCCAGGGAATATTATTTCCCATTTGCTTCAAAATCGAGTCCCTTTTCTTTCTTTCATAGTGTGGCAATTTTTTGTAGTCCTGGCTGCTGATTATATAAGTGTATAACTCATACTACAGGCTTGTCAGTCATAAATCACTTTAATCAGGCCCTGATTCAAGGACCTGTTATAGGTTTATTTTTCCTTGCTTAGAATTTTTACACATCAGACTTTGATATTTTATATTTCATCCAGAAGTTAATTTTTTCTCATTTATTTGGATTTTTTGATGTTTTTAATTTCTTTTGACAATTGATTCATATACTTCATAACTCAATCATGAATTCCTGGGTGATCCATGTGCTTGTCAATACCCTCCTCAGGGAGGATTGTATTATTATCCTATAATGCAAAGTTTAAATTCTTTTGAGAGTAATTTTAGAATAAGAAACTTGCTACTCCCTCAATCCAGAAAGTGAACTGTTTGGAGAAGGTGCCATAAATATACCTGTAGAAATCATACACTGCACCAAAAGATCCAGTGGGATCTTTTGGGATGAGGTGATTTGAACTGTAGGGGGTTGAACGTATTTATTTTGAATGTATACTTTTATGCCAAAGGGGACTGCCCCCAAATTGGTTTTTTGTCAATGCTAACATTGGTTTTATTCTTTTTCTTTTTTATTTCCCTCTTATCCTCAAATTATTGTAATTTCCCCTTAGAGAGTGCAATATTGTATGTACTTCTAGTTAAAGATCTCTAGAGATGTAAGTTGGTTATGTGTACTGTGTGTTATTGGAATTTGGGGGTTCTTTTGAGTTTATTAAGCTTTAATATTTAGATATATGATATAAACTTCCTGTGGATACTCAGGGGACTTGAAAACTACATTTCCCATGATTCAACAGGCTTCCTTCTTACATGGTAATGTGAGTCAATGTAAAGTGTAGCTTAAATAGAGAAAACTTGATTGGGATACTCTCTTTTCCTATTAAGCAGCCAGATGGGCAGGAGGTAATAGCTGGCTATTTGAATTAGATCTTAGCAGGCGCATGGCCTTCTTTAATTTACCAACATGGCTTTAAATAAAATATTAATACTTTTGGATATATCCATCTATGTCCATTTTATTTGTAACAACTGATTCCAAGGGGAAACTAGGCATGTAAATCTGGGAGATTTCTATATGCTCATTTTCCATGGGAATCACAGGGGGGATTATGTAATTAGAATTTTGTACCCCAGGACTCTATTTCCCAGAATCCCTCTTTCATCATCAGGTTATAGTCTTAAGTTTTGAAGAGAAAGTTTCTGTAACCCCACCCTCACTCTCTCTCTTCTCCCGCTATCAGGATCAGGAAAACTTCTCTTCACTGAGGTTCTTTCTATTTCTTCTACTTCAAGTGATTATAAATAAATCTTATAAAATATAATACTTGGAGTTATTGAATATTAATTTTAATCTTACAGAGGGAAAGACAACTGACAACTGGCACCAGGAAACAGTTGATATTCTTCAGGCCATATTCCTCAATTGCCATAAAAGATTTACATGATGATATTAGCATGTGGGTCAAGAGAAAACTCTAGAACTAGTCAGAAACAGATTTTACTGGCTGAAGTTGGATAGTTGTCACTAAGAAGCATGTAAAGAAAAGTAATATTAATTTAGGCTACATACTTTGAAAACATGAGCACTAGCAAACTTCTGAAACTTGCCTTAGTTGACTTCCTATTTCTATAAAGCAATAGAAAACACTTCAGTCACATTTTGGTGGTGACAGACTATTTCACAAAATATGCCTAAACATATCCAATCAAAAGTTAAAATGCTTCCATGGCTGCTAAAGTATTATGGATCAATATTTCTTAGGACTTATACTTTCTGCTAGGATCCTTTCAGACCAAGAAAGATTTTGAAAGCATGTTGCATGAAAAGATATTAAGTTTTGGCAGGCATCAGGAAGTCTAGAACTGTTTTCCTAGGCTCAGGGGAATCAATGCTCTAAATCCTTCAGTCACCTACTATTGAACATGTTGCAACTTGAGGCTAGAAGAAAAATCTAATTAGATTCAACCCATGGCATTCTTCTATTAGAAAGATGTAATAAGCTTCTCACCATTATGGCTGATGTTTGAGTGAGAGCCCTGTGTACTATTGAATTGTGTTTTGGAAGTTCCAAGGATGGAGAGGCCACTAAAAATAAGTACATCTCTTATTCAAGACAGAAGCTGCTATAAGCTTACCACTATAGGTCACCCACTCAAATGGGGTGCAAGAATAACCCAAAGTACCCATCAGGTGCCTTAAAGTGATTAATATTCACTCTGTGAAAGGGTAAGGATAAGTTCATGGCATTATGGGGAAAGACTCTTCCCCAAGTCTAAACCAAAATGCTAAGGTATGAACTTGATATACATAATTGTGACAAGACAAAGAGGGTATAGCTATAACAATGGTAAAGTTTGCTTAGTGACAAGACAGTTTGTCCAGTGTCAAAGAGGGAAACAATCAGTTTTATTTGATGATCAAAAATCTATTTATAACAGAACCTTGTCTGGGATGTGATTCCTACTGGTGTTTTCCATTACATAGATCTGAGTTGACCTGTGGTTTTGGTTCATGGTTTTGACAGTAACAGATTGACAGCAAGAGATCACCCTGAGTATATTGGAACAAAGGACTTTTGTTATGCTAACCTCTCACACAGCACATCTTGATTAGATAAGATATGCACAGTTGCTAGGTCTTGGTCTGGGGAACTGGACAACTCAGGAAAAGGAGAGGCATTAGCAAAGGATTTCTTTTGGAATCCTGACACCACCTAGCTCCAACATCAGCTCAGAAGACTATTTTCATTCTTCTCCTAACTCTTTGGACTCTCTCTAGTATGCTTTAGAAATCTATCTCTTAGGGTACCACCTCACACCTAGCAGATTGGCTAAAATGATAGCAGATGAGAGTAATAAATGTTGAAGGGGATGTGGCAAAATTGGGACATTAATGCATTGCTGGTGGAGTTGTGAACTGATCCAACCATTCTGGATGACAATTTGGAACTATGCCCAAAGAGCTCTAAAAGTCTGCCTGCCCTTCGATCCAGCCATGCCATTGCTGGATTTGTACCCCAAAGAGATCATAGATAAAAAGACTTGTACAAAAATATTTATAGCCGCGCTTTTTGTGGTGGCAAAAAACTGGAAAAAGAGGGTATGCCCTTCAACTGAAGAATGGCAGAACAAATTGTGATATATGCTGGTGATGGAATACTATTGTACTCAAAGGAATAATACACTGGAGGAATTCCATGTGAATTGGAAAGACCTCCAGGAATTGATGCAGAATGAAAGGAGCAAAGCCAGAAGAACATTGTACACGGAGACTGATACACTGTGGTAAAATTGAATGTAATGAACTTCTGTACTAGCAGCAATGCAATGACCTAGGACAATTCTGAGGGATTTATGGAAAAGAATGCTACCCACATTCAGAGAAAGAACTACAGGAGTGGAAACACAGAAGAAAAACAACTGCTTGAACACATGGGTTCTCCACAGGACCTATATTTTATTTTTTTTAATGTTTTTAAATTTATTTTTATTTTATTGATTAATTATGGAAAATTTTCCATGGTTACATGATTCATATTCTTTCCCTCCCCTCCCCCCTTCCCCCACCCCCATAGCCAACATGCAATTCCACTGGGTTTTACATGTCAGGACCTACATTTTAAAGAGGATGTCTGTCTCTTCATTTCATTCCAGGATACACTCATGACTCTCAGGTCTTTATCATGTCCTCTTGCCTGGTTCCTTCACCTTAGTTTCCTTTTTTATATTGTCTTTCCCCATTAGAATGGAAGCTCCCTGAGGGAAGATTGTCTTCCTTTCTACATGAATTTGTATTCCCCAGGCTTAGTATGGTGCCAGTCACAAAGTATATGTAAGAGCATGTTGACTTGAAAAAAAACACAATAGTCTCTCTCAAGTTTGTTGTCAAGTTTTTCAACGAGACACAGGGTTTTGCTGAGAAATCTTGATGCTCACAGAACACACAAGTTAGATGATCAATGGAAAGTTATCATAGGGAAAACCATACCTGGTTGTAGAGAGAATTAGAAATTTGTCTGTTTACAAAATAGTCTCAGGGGGTTCTCTAAAGATAGTTCACTACAACCATTCATTGTCTATAAGTGAGTTATTTGGACTCCCTAATAAGCTGGTATGGTCATATGGACTTCTGCCTCAGTAGACTCAAAGCAAAAGTTTGCCAGTTGAGCAAAAACCTTCTGAACCAAATGTTTTAAGAGATGAAAAGTCTATTGTGAATTCAAACAATGGGAGAAAATTGAATCTAGAGATAACCTCCAGTTTCAGCTGTAAAGATCCATCTCACAGAGCTAGCCAACTAGGTCCTTCCCAGTTCCAGTCTAGGGAGTCAAAGTTATTATTCTGAGGAGGATGATGGTCAACTAGAAAATCAACTAACTCAGACAGATAGATCAGGAGGTCACAGGAGAACTGACTATTCAACTGGCAAATATACTAAATTATAATGTTACAAGGTATGAAAGCATATTTAAAACCATGTTATTAAAACTGAAGATATTAAAAAATATCTTCCTTTAAAGTCTTTTCCAGACTCCAGGGAAAGGTTCTTTGAAAAAATGGGCTATTGATAAGTCTGGACAAAAGTGAACAAGATCTAAAGGAAGGGAAAGAGATTAAAGATGATGATCACATTTAACTCCAGTCTTATTCATATCTTGATCTAAGATCCTCCTTTCTCCTTGGAGAAAGGATTAAGATACTGATGAAAAAGACAAGGTCCTTTTGTTTAACTCCTGGAGTGAGGGTTCAGGAAGAATAGGATAATGATTTTTCTGGAATGTTAACAAATTTCTTTGTTTCTATAAAGATTACCTGAAGTCTTCTTGGGTCAAAGAGTCACACTGGAGGGCATGAGGGACTGTGCCAGTTTGGACATCTCTTTCTCCAAAGGAAGAAATGTTTTGGATATAGATTGAGGGCAAGGTTGGAATTTTTTCCTCTTTTTAAAATGGGGAAAGGAATTAGTGACTCTGACCCTTTAGTCTTTGGGGAAGGCATACAAATAACCCTAGATGTGGCAAAGGGATGTGTGGGAAACTAGAGTAGGGAAAATGAGAATCCTGAAGTTTCTCATAGTCCTTTACAAGTGAGGCAGATGATGTATAGGAGAGCAGAGATGGGGACAGGGAAGTAGGGTAAAAGGTAAGGAGTAAGGGAATCAATTATTCATAAGCAAAACTAGCTGCCCAGGAAACTTACACAATTGTTTTGAATAGAGAAATAGAATATATTTATACACACATACAGAAAGACAGAGCCCTTTGAGTTGTATATGCATGCTTGTGTGTGTGTAGAATAAGTACATGGTATATATTTAGTAAGTACATAATATGTACGTAGCAAGATGGTATGTATGTATATGTGTGTGTGTGTGAGATAATCCCTTCCAGGCTACTCAGTCTTATGTCTCTCCTTCAAGGTCTGCTGGAGAAGAGTAAAAGAAATCAAGGGTTCAGAGGATGAGAAGGGAAGTATCTGGGAGAAACCTTCTCCTCTGCCCCTGCTTTTGGCCTTGGAGAGGAAAAGGAGGCTATCCTTTCTCTTCACCCTCATTGTTGAGTTGGTCTTCCATTCTGAGGTAACCTGTTGCAAGGCTGGGGGAGGCCAGTCTGAGGGTTAGAAGGAAATGGGCAGGAGTCTAAGTCTATTGTTGTGGTTCCTGGTTGCTACAATGAGCTAGCTGGGGATGAGGAAGCTCCCCAAGGTGGGATAGGACATGCCAAAGGGGTGGGAGTGAGTTGGCATTGAAATTTTGGGGCTGTTGCTCCTTGCAGAAGCCTTGAGGCAGGAGAGCAAACTGGGGAGCATGGCAGAGGAGGGAATGCATGTCATCTAAAGATAGTGGTGACTATAGGAATAATGGTGTTTTGGGGAAAAAAGCACTGAGGGCTTTCTCAAACTGCTTTAGAGTGCTGATTTGAAGAAGCTGCTTTGCCTGGTCTGCAATGGCCCCAAGTCACCATGAACTGATGGATTATGTCTCCTTCATGGTTACTGACATGGTGTGAAGATGACTTCTCTTGCAAAAAGAGAGGAACCTTTCGGTACTGGATTCGTTCTACAGTTTCTTGGCTCTTTACAGGTTTACCATTACAGAACTGGTTCTTGCATTTGGGTAAAGATTAATGTTAAATTTACAAAAATTATTTCTAGCAGACTTGTGCTCAAACCAGAAAGTACAAAATATTTTTCAAACTCTTACCTTCTATCTTAGTATCAGTTCTAAGACAGAAGAGTAGTAAGGACTAGGCAATTGGGGTGTAGTGACTTGCCCAGAATCACAAAGCTAGGAGTAGGAGTGTCTGAATCCAGAGTTAAACCCATGTCCTCCTGACTTCAGGCCTGGCACTCTATCCACTGTGCTAACTAGCTATCCCTTATAATATTACTTAATATTTTTTCTTTGACAAGGAAAACTAGAGAAATGGCTATGTGTGTAGCTACATGATAATGCTAATATTTATCCATGTAATATATATCATGCATGCAATTACATACCATCATTGGTGCACATGTTAACTACTGTTACTACATTTTGAGTGTACTTTTGTTTTACTATTTTGTTCTACATATTTTATTCTCTTCTGTGTCAGCATCATGAATATGATGACCCTAAAATAGATGTTACCTGCTGACTGTACATAGCATTTGTTATACATGTATACATTATCATATCTGCATATTTTGTTGCTCCTATTTATGTTATTATTGCTTTATTTTGTTTTCTTGTTGTGAATTTTTGCCTGTGTTCTCTGGACATGCATGAAATACTGTGACCTGCATGTACTTTTGATTTGTATATCCCTGAAGCATCCCTTAAAATTATTTCTTTGCTTCCATATCCATAGCATTTAATGTTGAGGTATAGTATATTTGCTATAAATAGGACTCTGAGATAATTACCTGGGATGTTGGGTTAATGATCCTTGTTGTGATAAATGCTGATTTTTATGCTCTTTATTGTGTGATTCAGATATCAAATGTACCACATTTGATTTGATTGATCAAGGGACTAGAAAACTTTTGACACCTTAAAGGTACTTCATGAATGCTGGAGGGACCAGTATTCAATACTTATATATTGAATCTGGGATGACTTAGCCTATCTCTATTTTCAAGGGAAGCAGAGAAGTTGCAGTTGAGGGGATGAAACCAGAAAGACTACCTGTGAGATGGGAGGGAGAGGATGCCTCACATAAGCAAGCCACCACTGCCAGAAATATCAACTGTGGCCACCAGAAAACTGGCAGAAAGGAGAGTAGAGAGACAAAAAGGTAAGCCTATAGCTGAACTTGAACTATGGAGCCTGTGTTGAGTAGTTGTAGCCATCTCCATTGCCAAGAACAAAACTGGTAGCATACAAACATCCTCACTTTCACTGTTGTGCTATCTTAGAAGAGAGATGGGTAGTATTCCTAATTATTGTTCCTTCCGACTTTTTTTAAAAAAAGGTTTTGTTGTTGTATCTTGCTACTAATGTTTAAGGGAACTAGTTTCTTCAAATTAATGCATCCATTAGAATATTATAGGCTCTATGGGGTTAAATACAACAGAGAATGAAGTCATTGTGTGTGGAGATATCCAGAGGAGATTATATATGATTAAAGCTAGAAGGCAGGTACAGTGATCCTTCACCTATAGCGGGAGTTACATTCCAGAGACCCCTGCGATAGGTGAAAACCCGTGAAGTAGTGGTGTTATATTTATTTTATTATTTATATTGTAACAAGGGAGGTGATTAGGGTGTAGTTGGGAACCAGCAAGGCAGATGTGGAATGACCCCTCCTCCCTCACAGCCACCCCTAGTTACTAGGAGACAAATAGGGTTCCCTGAATGGAAACAGGAACCCCCTGGAAAGTTGTGCTGGGGTAGAGGGGTTGTAGGGATGTTGTCCCCTCAAGAAGAAAGGAGTATAACCCTGATGGGATGTTGGTGCCAGTCGGGGTACACAGAAACTTCCCCCTTACTCACAGCAGGGGAGTCAGGCTTAAAATGGAGGTCAGCCTGATTCCCTTCACTATCCCTTCCAGTAGCCTCCCACCAATAGAATCACAGATCTGACTGGGTAATCTTGGGTGTTTAATTTAAGGAACAACTAACAGAGGGAATAAGAATAGGGAGCAGGATGATCCCTAATTCCCAAAAGTCCTTCACCGTGCCAGGTAGCCACCAAGTCCAAGATCCTAGGGTCAGACAGGGTGTTCTCCAAACACGGCTTCACTTTCCTGAACCCACTAATTTATCTGCCTAAAGCTATGATTCATATAAGTCAAGGAGGGATACTGCTGGGCAAAGCCCAAGGCAAGTGGGGTTTAGGGATGGGCTCCCCAAAGGAAGTCCAGAAACTCCCCTCCAACTCTGTTGGCACTATTGCAGGAATAAGTAAATCACAGGAAACAAGTTATCTCTGTAGAAAAGCAGGTCTTCTTTTGTATATCAGGGAGAATGCCCCCCAAAGCTCCCTTCCGAGGGTTACAAGCTAGTTTTCAACCACCTCCCACTCTGGCTTCCTCCCCCCAAAAGCTGCCCCTCAGGCTGTTCAATACCAGAAGTTCTTGCTTTCTCCAACGGTCACTGGGGCTGCTTCCTCAACATTCTAACTGACAAATTTTCAAAATGTCAGATCTTGCTTTCCCTTCTTACAATATGTATTTTGAGGCTTAATAAACCCTTCCCACTCTCTATAAACCTTTTCTACACTTTTAGTTAACCTACAGTCACTGAGCCAATCGACGCCCAGGATACAGAACACAGCACTGTGAGTGGTTGCCTTGCATTCCATCAGCCAATAGTGTATGAGTGTGCCTCAATAAGTGTAACTCCAAGATACAGAATTATATATATATTTAAAAACCTGGGATACAGTGAAGCTGGGATAAATGGACCGTAATATAGTAAAGGATGATTTGTATTCTCTAGCAAAAATATGGAGGCTTTTTAAAGTAGATAGAAGGCCAGCTTAGGTGGTGAACCGAATAGAATGCTGGACCGGGAGTCAGGAAGATGACTCTTCCTGAGTTCAAATTCAGCCTCAGACACTTACTAGCTGGATGACCCTGGGCAAGTCGTTTTAACTGTTTGCCTCAGTTTCCTCATCTGTAAAATGAGATGAAGGAAGACATGGCAAATCACTTCAGTTTCTTTGCCAAGAAAACCTGAAAAGGAGTCATGAAGAGTTGGACACAACTGAACAACAAAAGCTGTATTGAAAGAGATATTATTTATCCATATTTTATAACTCTCCATTAGCAAAGAAAAAGACTAGGTGAAGTTGAACTACATAACTCTGGCAGGCAATGACAGCCCAAGTGGGAAAAAAGAAAGAGATAACAATAGTCTCTTCAGGGACCTTCTATTCTTTTGTTTCAATCTGGAAGATTTATTGAAACAGCTTCCCCACAGAATAAGGACTAGAGAGAAAGTCATGCATCTCTTAGTGTCTCTTAAGAGATCTTTGAGGCATTCCACCTAACAGGGTGAGGGTGGAGGCTAGCCAAGAGTCCTCTCCCGTGCCTGTTAGTGACATACCTTTTTGTCACTGTTCATTTGACTTACAGCTCCTTTCCTTTCTTTCAGGCTCTGGAACTATTCTAGTTCCTGGGTATCCTGAAACTCTGGTATTGCCATTTAGATGTTGCTGGGGCAGGAGAAAAGGAGGAAACTGTCTGGGCTCTTGCTATTCCTCATCTATGACACAGGGTGGCAGAAAAACTCATTTTTCTTAATCTTTTCTTAAAATCATGAACATAGTGGTAGTCCACAAACCCAAACATGCCAATAGACAAAGAAGGATTTAAAAAAGCAAGTGGTATATGAATGAAATCCTGAACTTCAGTTAAATATTGAAGTTTGAGAATAGTTCATTATCCCAAGAGGTCAGCTTCACTCATTATTTACCCAGATGTCTCACCTCACTGTATCAGAATCAAATTGTGTAAGAAAAAGACACTAGAAACTGAGGAAGAAGCAAAAGGTATTTTAATGTATTCTCAACAGAATGAGTATGCAGGTGGGAACTCCTCTCCTATGGAGAGGAACTCATTAGATAAAAAAAAAAATAGTCAGCTTTTATTGTTTGAAAAATGAGTAAGAAAAAGAAAAAACAACATTATTATTTGAAGGGCAAGTGTAAAAGCAAATTCTTAAGTCTTGGAGTCCAGAGGAGATTGGCTGATAACAGTTCTCTCCTCTGGAAATCTCTGGAGCCCCTCCGGGTGAGATAAACAATTGTCTTATCAGGAAAGGTCCTTAGGATTTTGTTCAGGCCGAGCTCTGTAGGTGAAGTTAGGGCAGGTTAGATTGGCAGGTCTTAAGCTTAGTTTATAGTCAAAAAAAGATTATTGTTATGTATCAGGAAACTCCTGGAAAAATGGAGGCTTGAGCAAATCCAATCAATTATTATTGTCAGTATTCCTTTCACTTTCTCAGCCCCTAGGCTGAATCCAAAGTCTGAGAAAATGAGGTTCCTTCCTTCCTTCCTTCCTTCCTTCCTTCCTTCCTTCCTTCCTTCCTTCCTTCCTTCCTTCCTTCCTTCCTTCCTTC